>NC_142679.1:8435138-8735138 GCF_964200805.1 Pocillopora damicornis | reverse complement strand
GACGAAATCGCCTCCTCAACTCCGAGCACCTCCCGGGTTGAAAATCAGTTTACCATCTTAAAGAAATGCCACGGAAAATTTGAGTGCCCTATTTACGAGATGCTTTTGATAAGGAAAAAGAGACCGACTCTGAACACTCAAAATGAATCCATTCCAGCGAAACTGTTTATTTAAAATATTTTTCCATTCTTTTGTTTATTTCCGCCTCGTTTATTCTAATGTAATTTGTCACTTACTATTGTATATATAACGTTCACTATCTTGTTATAATTTGCATTCGATAATGGTGACATGTCGCCGAAACGTCATGTTTTTATATCGCTACTCTTTATTCTAAAATATCCGCAAGTTTAGAGGCTATTTTCTCATTGCGCAATAATTTTGTCTTCAAGAAAAGATATCTTGAGAACAATTTATCCGATTGATCTGCAATTTTCAGTGTTTGTTCCTCTTGATAAGTTTGGTGTTATAAGCAGAGCAATTTTTCGTATGATATGTGTACTTATGAAGTGAGACACCCCTTCAATTTCCCATGTCAAATTTAATCACTCATCATTTGAAATGTTTTCAACATACCAGAAACCCTTCTGATCATAGCAATAAGCAACATGTCTTCTTTGAATTGATACTAAAAACATTATGTTTTAGTAATGCCAGAAGGAGCTATCTTTTCTTAAGTAACCCTCGGTAGAAACCAGCAGGTGGCAAAATTAAATGATTGGTATACTATTACAACTGACATGTGGAGTGTGAGATATTTTTTTTCATGATCTTCAAGTCATAAGCTTTCTAGGGATATATAGTTTGCCTAAGTTTTCAACTAAACCTAACTATGAAACATGATGAAAAAAATGGGCATTTTTTAGGTTTACCCCAACCTTAAAATACGCTCTAAAACAAGAACTCTAAGAGCTCTCGAAAGCATTCAATTTCCTGATAGCAACTTCAAGGAAGACAATTCTTAATCGATTCAACCAAATTTTCCTCGACAAAAAAATTGATGTCTAGACTGAGTTAATATCTTTGGCTTCAATTACTTTTCTTCCAAAGAATTAGATTGAATAAAAGGCAGTTAAACTACTAGCTGTATAGTTAAATGATTCCCATATCAATTGATTTACGTCCTCTTTCCTTCATACATCAATAGAACGGAAGAGGCGGCGGGTAAAAAACATTCCAAGTAACTGAAAACAAAAAGAAACATCTCGTGAAAACATATCTGAACTCCTTCAGTAGTTGTACACAAAGGATTGATACTGAGTATTTCACTTTTCATTCGCTTTTTTTTCTCATAATATTATCATTACTTTTTCGTTATGATATATTTTCTCGAGATCATCAATCTCGCGCCTTTCGTACTACCATCAAATCAATTTTTTCTCTATAACTCCTGAGTTAAAACGATACCAAAATATATTTTCAGGAGTTGATAAATCTTTCGTTTCCCTTTTTTTCCTTCCGTGATACCCAAGTTACACGAGTAACCAGCGCGAAGAAATGCCTACAGATTTTGATCGTTTCCTTTGCCTACGGTGGGTACGATAAGAAACTAGGTTACTGTGGAAGGAACATCTACAAACCTGGACTCCGGCCATGGATACTGCTTCAATACCGTGGGCGAACAGATATTTATCGACGAAATCTGTTAGCGACTGAAGACAACCCTGGAAAGAATTTGAAGACAAGAGTGTAAGAGAGCGGGCGATTGCGCGCAGGAGTCACTTAGTTATGCATAGATTAATTTGAATCGATCGGCGCATTACTTGTGTGATACTTGGTCGAGGGTTGTCTGGGTTTCAGACCAGGCACAAGAGTGGGTGTTGCCGTGAAGCCGCACTTTTAAAGTATGAGTTCACACCGTATGGCCGTACTAGTTGATAAGAGTTGATTAGTGCCGTATTTCTAAGAGGGTCATTGATTACGATGAGAGAGAGAGTGAGACAGGCTTAAGGGAGATTTATGGTGCAGAAACCATATAATCTTTATATCCATAATGAAAACTATATATACGTGAGTTTACTTCTCACTGAGGTACTTGATTTTCAGGGGTAAATTAACCGTTCAAAAAACTGTCCGTCTACTAACGCCGCCATATTGAAAACAACTTAGTAACCTGGCCGCACACCTAGGTAACGATGGAATCGCATCATCAAGCGGTTCACAATAAGCCGTGCTGCTCTGGTTCTCGAAGAAAACATCATTATTTGAGTCACAAATGCCTTGTTTTGCGACTCTTAGTTGTTCAGACGGATCGCCAAGCAGATGTAAAAAAAAGGTGAAAGTTACCGAAGAATATTGAAAATTGCGGCAAATTGGAGCACTGACTGCTGATAATGGGGAATTGTTAGAAGACTACCAGGCCTTGCAGGAGGAAAAGGTAAATTTTACTGTGACACGACCTAAGTCCTCCCAACCCTTCAAGCGGTGATAATGATTGGTCCCTAAATCCTTTTTAAAGGCGAAGATAAAAGTTTTATGGTTTCTGGAGCTTACTTCTCGTTTAAGGAACCGCAAATATTAGAAACATTACCTTCGTATGAATTTTGTTTTTATCAAAATTCGAAACCTTGTTGCAAGTTCTTGTGTTTTCGTCCTTCTTACAGCAACTCAGCGGTACTTTATTGTCCTTATTAACTTCTTTCCATTTACTCTGGTCCCAGTCCATGAAATTACTTGCGCCACAGCATTCGAGCTTCAGAGAATAGACAGCGAAGAATAGTATAATGAGTATTGTTTTACTTCCTCAAGGAAAACCTATGTACCTTCTGAGGAAAACAATCAGTTTGATGTATTTAACTCTGACCGAACGATTCTGTGCAAAGGGTTAGCTGAAAGAGAGGGGGAGGCTAAGCTTGTTTGTAAGCTCATCTTTTAAATAGGGAGGGAGAGGCTGGGCTTGTTTGTAAGCTCATCTTTTAAATAGGGAGGGAGAGGCTGGGCTTGTTTGTAAGACCCTTTTTGTGAAGAGAGAGGGGGAGACTGGGCTTGTCTGGAAGCCCTTCTTTGTAAAAAGGGAGGGGGAGGCCGGGCCTGTTTGTAAGCCCCTCTTTGTAAAGAGGGAGATAGAGGCTGGGCTTATTTGTAAGCCTCTATTTGTCAAGGAGAAGGTTTAGCAGACAAGGGAATAATGAGAGTGCTTGAAACTCGTCCCCACCCTTCTTGGATGGTAAAAATGTTACAGTCACTTCTAAACAGAAAGCTTCTTACCTTACATTAATGGGAAATTGTGTTTAATGTCTAAAGAAATCAAAAAATGATCTGCTTACACGAATTTGTAAACTATCCACGTTTTGATTAGTGGGTGAATCGCTTGTCACCCCATAATTTGTCTTTATTTCTTCTTTAAGCATATTTTCCACCGCAGTTTCAACCTTTTGAAAGAAAAACGAAGAAGTTGTTTGATCATAAGTTTAAGAAACATTTTCTCCCTTTGCTCTAGAATGGAAGTTGATATGTCAAACGCATCGGTTACCGAATCGAATTTCTGAGACCTTTCTCTCTCTGCAGGCACCTCGTACAATTCATTTTCACAACGTTCGAGGGGGATTGGGAAACTACAATACTTGCGCAGTGGTTGAGGAAACACAAGTTAAAGAAGCTCATTCGAGAGCAAACATAAACGGGGAGGAGTGAGCAGTTGTCGTTGATCCTAATTAAGATCTCTCACTTGACTTTCCACGTTCGCTGTTCCGACGCTCGTGCCCGGTATTTTCCGAAGTTTAAATTTTCATTTCAATTGATAACCGACTGGATTCGGTTTAATACAACGTTTGCTCTCATTAGTTTCTTAACAAATAAAATTTTTTACGTCTTTAATAATAGGAACTCAAATACCCAAAGCTTAAGAAATCGGAAATGTGTGAAATTACTAAAGAAAAGCTATAGAAAGTCAGACCTACCCTGTCGCGATAAGTGAAACTAAGAATTCCCGCCACAGCCTCAGCAGCAAATATCAAAAATAAGCAGCCAAAGAACTGAAAAAACAGAGAAATTTATAAAAGGCTACAGGTTAACTACGCACAACAAACCCAACAGCTCATCACTACCTCAGCTCATCCCGTTTTCTATGACATAAATCAACATGGCGCACTGGATCAGCTCCTCCCCTGGATGCTAATTGATCGGAGGTAACTAGAGCAATTTTCAGTTGAGCGTCAAAAGCAATACGGGATTTCTTTGATTTTGCTTTACTTCGTTGAGATATTAATCCAGAAAACTCGCGTCATTTTCTCAACCAATCTGATTCTTGACTAAAACCTATTGCAGCTTGGTTGCTTGCATTTTTATGCGCTCCAAGCTGTCTGCTTGTTTTTACTTAGAGTTCTCATGAACTATCTAATATGCCCCTCTCCTCTGATTGACTTTTTTATTACGAAACTCCATAGGTATGCCTTTCAACGCGGCTATTCTTTCCCTAAAAGGTTGTTAGTACCCATTTACACTCTTTACCAAGAGAAGCTACAAATAATCTAAGGGTGTCTTGTCCACGAAAACAACATATATGACCAGGCCGGGGCTCGCTTCCTGACCTCTTTTTGCGGAGTCTAGCGCACTGGCCGCCAGGCCACCGCACCACACTCAAGATGAAAGTCACCTAAGTTTAAGCTTCAGTACCAACCAACAACCAACAACAACATACCAAACCCAGGAGACGTCGACTTTCCTTTATGGTCCCGCAGCATCCAAGGAAACCGACGAACATTACAAATCCACCACTCGCCATTAAGATTATGGAGGGAAGCATGAAACCAATATTCCCAAGAAAGGCGTTAAGCTGTCCTGGGTCAATCTCGTTCCATATTCCTATTCCTAAGACCGCCGCGCCGGCAAGCTGCGAAAACGAAGAATGAAAATATGATCAAAGATTTTATCAAGGGCGTTACAGACGGAGTTTTAAGATACAAATACTCCCGCGCACACCCCTTTGGAAAGAAAAAAAAAATATAATTTAAAGGGTACTGTGTAAAATTTGTCGGTTAAAAAGTTTTATCCACAAAGTTAATTGACAAGTAGAAACACGCAACGAAGAAGCGCGATCGGAGTGCATGTTTCCTTGCGTGACTCTTTACTCACGACATATCACTCTCCCCCAGGCCCTGAATTGATTTCAACGTATGCAGAATTTTCGGTTCATCCAGGGAAACATTGCAAAAACGAATTTTATTCCAGCATGGAGAGCGTTTCTAACATTCATCTTTTGGTGGAACTTTCTAATTCGAAGTCTACTGACGCATATGATTCAATCAAAAATAGAGGTCTGTGAAGAGTCTATAAACAATCTCTTAGCATCAGCCGTAAATTGGCGAAAGGTCACGAATGGAAGACGTGATAGATGATATTGATATGATATCGTAAATAGCGCGCGTTCTTTTGTGCGCCTGATTTTGAATTGAATGACAGACTCCCGATAACTACTGCCAATTTTCATTAACATCGTAACAACAAATCCTATTAGCGAAGCAAAAGGATTAGAATACTCCGTAGAGTTCGCAAAGTTCTCTCTCATTCGATATCCAGGTTATGGGCAAAATTATGGCACAAATATCGTTGAAATGCATTCTTTTTTATATACCGCTGCGCAGACGACAGTAAGTGAATACTAACCCATTTTGCAGTCACCAGAGTGCGATGTGTAGGACAATATCACTGGCCGCAGCACGAGAATATTGTTATAGCTCGTCTGTTATTCGAGCTTATTCGCCATTTCAATAACTTGAAACAAAAAGAATCTTAAAGATGATTTCTCGACTTTGTCGTTTGCCTGTGCTCCTGAAAACATCAGATCGACCTCCGCCTGTCCAACATTAAAGGCCCATTTCCAACCTTGATGCAATGAGGTCGTTTGTTTTTGTTTCGAACCACCGCTTTTGTTTAAATAGCGCCTCTGATTGGTCAGTTATTTTTACCTTGTCACGTTGTCTCAAAATACCTTCTGACGTAAAAGTGTTGATGGCACATATATCTTTTACTGCTGTAATAAACAATAGAGGCATCGGAAAAGGCATCGGTGGCATACGGAAAGGCACCAAGAAGGGTTATATTTACGTTTTGTAACTTGCTACGTGACGAAAAAAGAAAACCAAAACCGTTGTCCCCAGATGAATTCTCCCACCTTGCCCCAAAAAATTTTCAAATTTTCCGCAACTTCACCTTTTCCTATTCGTAGGTCCGGCCAAGCCTTTATGGTCATTAGCTCCCGTATAGCCCCTAACTATGGCTTATAAATACAGGTGTTTAGTGTTAAATTGTAAAACTCCACGAAGAAGTCTACGACAGTTAAACGAAACGCGTCGGAGAATAAAGAAATTTTACAACTACCGTTCGTAGAGTGCTGCTCACCAGTTTAGTTTTAAATATTTTTTTTTTAATTTGGTGCGATAGCTGTGGTCAGTTTTTCCATGCAGGTTGTCTGGATGTACCTTTCGCAGAGACGTGGGGGGGACAGAGACACCAACACAACATTTCACCTGCCGTTCGCTTCGAAAATTAAGTTTTCATCCCGAGTTTATTTGTTAAATAAAATAGAAAAAAAAAAACACTTCGAACGGGAAACAGAATTATTTTAACGCCTGGGTCTTCTGAAAAAAGATCTCCTAAACGAGTGGCCCTGATTATAAATATTTAAGCATGGTAAACACATTAGCCTTAACTTGGCTGTTTCTCGAAGCTCAGTGTTTTCCTACATGCCTTTTTCACGTGAAATGAGGCGATTGAATATATATAATAAACACTAAAAGAACCACAGCTGATGGAAATTTAAAATTTCTTATCTAAAGGCTGTCGAAACAAACTTATTAATGACTCTAAAAATATAGAAATCTAGAGCGAAATTTTTTAGAGTTGCTTAGCTTTTCATTTTTCCGGAATCGAAAGTCGAGATTGCAAAATTCAAGTGAAAAGCAAACCAACTGTGATTTACACCTTAAACAAGTCAAGATACTTTTTTTCCGTCATACAACAAGTTACATATCGTAAATATCACTCTTCTTGATGCCTCTCCCGGTGTCACCGATGCCTTTCCCGATGCCTCCGTTGGTTAATAGCAGTAAAAATATTGTTCCAGTCAAAGCGTTTGGAAAATTGCTTAAATTTTGAATTAGCGAAGTATAACCTGGTAACATTTTGGCTTTACAATACGATTGTTTTTTGTAAGTTACAAAACGTAAACATAGTTCTTTTTGGTGCCTTTCCGGATACCACCGTTGCCTTTCCCGATACCTCCATTGTTTAATACAGCAGTAAAAGATATATGTGCCATCAACACTTTTGAAAAATTGCTTCACATTTTATTTAGCGAAGTACACTGTTAACATTTCGGCTTTACAACACTATTGTTTTCTGCAACTACTAATGATATGTCTCTATACGAGTTATTAAATTTGTTTCCCCGCTGACCACTCGTATTTCGGTCATTTCTTCACCCCCGCTCGTCGCCCGTGGTAACTCCCTCTGCGTTTTCTCCGATGAATTTGAAGAGCGTGTCAAAAGAATTCGGTTTAAAACAGTTCTATACGTTTAATCCAGCATGGAATCAGATAATCCATTGACTTTGTAGTTTCCTAGGCAGCAAACGCTTATGGATCGGTTGTTGCTAAAGAGAAACACGAAAATCCTTGCGAGTATTTCGAAGAAGGCGGAAATGTTGATCCACCACGTTTTCATCCATTTATCAATTTTTTTTAATTGAAGTTTGCCATCCTTGTTGAATAGGACCAAGGGTCAGTTGAAGTTTCCTGCCCGTGGAGAGGAGCTTACGCTCGAAAGAGTGGTCGGTTGTTGTCCATGCAAAGCGGCAAATAAGAACTGTAACGCAAACTGTCAGTGTCGCTAACGTTCCTTCAATGAAGTGACTAAACTTAAAATGATTACACGTCCGGCAGTCCGATATTTTCTACATTTCTCTTCGAAATCCAAAAAATATTTATACGAAAATGTTCTACCTTTATTTACAATCCTCAAGCGCCTCCAGGCAGCGTAAAATTTCAAAGAGATCCAACCGTGACATTTAAAAAAAATTTTCTTCGGATTCTTCCGGACAAAATTCAAAATACTGTAAGGAAACTGTAAAATGACGAACGGCGAATGTATTTACCTTAAAACAGTTGACTATGTGTCCAGAATGGCTCTTGAGAAAGACGATTTTAGAAGGTTTTCTGTGATCTGGGAATTTCGTGTTACAGGAAATTGGGTCGCGGCGTGCGTTGCATCAAGGTTGGAAATGGGCCTTTAAACCTTCTCAGTTGTCAATACGCTGTGGCGAATTTCAGCTGTACTGCGAAACTCAAGGAGACGGATACTAGCTCAAAATTATTTATACTTACCCAAGATATAAAATTGAAGGCTAAAAGGAGGGTCTTTAGACAGTTGATACCACACATCAAGTCGACAGTTGGCTTCGCAAATGCAGTCACAAAAGATACCTGTGCCAGTTGGGCTGTAAGCACACGCAGCGAGAAGAAACTTAGGCTTGAAGACGAACCAATGCGCTTGTTGGATGAATAGGATCACTCAAGGTTTCTGGTAAACCAGACCAAAAACTCTCGATCTAAAACGACCACGAGGCTCGATTTTGTAATCGAGGCTCGATTACGAAATCGAGTCTCGATCACGAAATCGAGTTTCGATTTTGTAATCGAGGTTCGATTTTCCAATCGAGCCTCGTTTCTTTAATCGAGGCTCGATTTTCCAATCGAACCTTATTTCTTTAATCGCGGCTTGTTTTTAAGAAAGAAAGAAAGAAAGAAAAAAAGAAAGGAAGAAAGGAAGGAAAAAGGAAGGAAGGAAGGAATAGAGGAAGGAAGGAAGGAAGATAGAAAGGAAGAAAGGAGGGAAGAAAGAAAGAAACAGAAAAAGAATACTGCAAGTTGAAAAATTAATAATTTGAACCCATATGCTTCTGTAACTGCAAACTGAGAATCCCTAACATTGTGTGGTTGACAGTATGCACCAAGCAGCAAAAAATAAATAAATAAATAAATAAAAACAAGAAAAATAACGAGAAAAAGACAAAAAAGAAAAGAGTAAAAACACCAGGATTAATAAGAGTTTTTATCATGGGCGCAACAGGTTATTTTCAGCACATTTGAAAAAAGGTATAGTCTGCCTTTAGTAGACTGTAAGCATTCCCTCTTTGTTTAAGAAAATGCGTGGGTCCCTGTTGCGGGGTATACGCTACGTGCTACCCTAGATGTGATCTGATGCCAGTTGTGTGTTAAGCTGTAAAAAGCTGTAAAATGAGTTCACGTATTTTTTGGCCACTTGCCTCTGTTGATGGAATCGCGTTCTATTTCTTAGCAAGGAGCTGATGAACAGACCCGTGTCCTTATTGTGCGGACACAGTGGATGCCAAGAATGTATACATCAGCTTATTTCAAATCAATCCGGAGGTGGACGGGAAAAGGCGTGTGCAGTATGTCGGGAGCCAATCAACGAACACATGTTGAACATCAGCATACCCCTCAGCTCAGTCATTTCCAAATTGAATGTGAAATGCACAAACGTTGGCTGCACGTGGGTCGGTGAGCATAGTTCTAAAGAGAGACATCAAGAGACCTACTCATTCCTCCTTCTGGAATGCCCCAATGACTGTCTTGAATCGCATTTGCGAGATTCACTTGAGCGTCACTTGGAGATATGCCCTCAAGAGAAAGTACCTTGCAAGTACTGCACTGCTGAGGTGGAGGTGTGTGAATGAAAGTAAAGGTATCTGTTTCTCCCTTTTTCTTTTCACTAATAGTAAAATGCAATTGCACATGTTACTCATTAAAAGATAATCACCGGTTATATTGTTTTTGTTTTGTTTTGTTTTTTTATTTTGTTTTTCCTTTTACCTAGTGGAGTGCAAAAAATTGTAGTAGTTTTGGATTTCAATTCCTCTTTTGTCTGTACTTAAACAGTTAATCTACCAGTGCTTATAGTCTACAGTGAAATGTGAGCTGGGGATTAATAAAAGCTTTTTTAAAACATATTTAGCTGAAAATATGAAACAGATAGCAACATAAGATATAAGGAAGCCTGAGTCATGCATTTTAAGTTAGAATGCTGCTTTTGGCAAGATGTTATTTTGTATCTGGTGGACATTGTCATCATCCAGTGAGAACCCTGCATTAAAGTGCATTGAATTATTGACAATATTTCCAACATACCTTGAGCATTCTGATTGAGAATTCCCAAAGAACTCGTATCTTCTTCTACAATCCCAGCTGAAATGAAGTGGCATAAAATTAGATGAATATCAAGACATTACTTATTGTGCATTCCTTTATGCCATGAAACTGAATGAGTGAGTCAATCTGTCAGTCTATATCACACCATACTGTAGCATAGTAGAATGTCCTATTCTCCATTTACATGAGACCCAGTTGTTCATCTCTTCAATTTTAATCAACACATTAAGTAATTTCAAAGTGTATGTGTTTTATAATCCGTTTTATAGAAACGTACCTTTTAGCCACTGTTCTGTGCCAGCTAAATGACATGCTATGTTGAAAGGGAAAAAAGATCATGGAGAAAAAATTTTGTCTTTTTTTTAAATATTAATTTCTTTCATTTCTCACATAAATTTGGTTGATTTACTTCACACCTCATGTGCAAACTTGGCTTGGCCTAGGGTGCACAATTAAGTTGCCTCTTAAATGGTAATTTATGATGCAATTGGAAATCATCCATGTAAACTACCTGCAGTAATAAACTAGATTTTTAGTATAATATATATGTGGTTTTCAGAAAATATACATTGCCACCCTAGGGATTAATCCAAATCAGGATTGGGGTCTGCAAAAAAACGAGCATTTAAATGTTCTTTAATCAGTCATCATCATATTGCCTGAGTCAACATTTACCAGGTTACTAGCTAAATAGCTTCTGTCAAGTTCACCGTCATTGATATCATCTGAAGCAATGACACCATCTGTTCAAAAAACAACACAACACAGTTTCAGGTGTGTGACACGATAATTATCTACAGCAGATGGGTCACCTGCTTCCACACAAGATGCAAATACAGGATTTAATATAAATCATTAATAAACTTAATAACTTATGTGCCAATCAATTAAGCACGTACATTCACTTGTAGGCAATGTCAAGTCCACCAGACTAACAACACCACTCGCCGCACTTGTTGCACCACTGGAAGTCTCTGGCTGGATGACTGAATTGGTCACACTTGTTTGAGATTGGCTGTAATTTTGGTGAGTGGTAGATTGTTGAGAAAGCAAGGGAGGGTTGGAATTAGGCTGAGCAGGGGGAAGGTATAGACTGTTGGTATAGACTGAGAGTTAGTGTTAGATCCTGAGATAAAAAAGGAAACAAATAATTTTTAATTAGTGTTTTGAATTACTAGTGAAAAAGTGGAAATGTGAGCTTATTGCAAGTTTTCCTTCAATAAATCTATGACATAAATATTGAAAATTTTAAAAGGCAAAGAACCTTCTTAAACTTGTAGTGCAATCCATGGTAATAAAAGTAAAAAAGAATTAATGTTTAAAAGTCATAATATCAAGACTTAAATTTCTCAGCAGAATAATTGGGTTATGTTGTTGTATATGTCTGCTAAAGACTACTTTTTTTTTTTTTTTAAGTGTGGTGAAAATGCATTCCCACTTTCAGGAGGCTATTATTTCCAGAACGTACATGTTTCATTTTTTTTTTGTATAAGTGTGTAATTGAAATTCTAACAGATATTTGTTGGTGCTGTGGCCATATATTTTACTCCACTGCACTTATATCCATGTCAACATGCAAATTCACTATAAATCAGCCTTTGCAGCACAGTTATCTGGAAGCTTTGGCAAAGATGGCCTTTACTATCTTTACCCATGAGTCATGCTACATAAATGTGTATGCACTCATTGCAATCTTTTGGTGCTGAGTCAAATCACAATGTCAACAATTTTTTTTGCTTGTGGCCAAGGACATTTATGAGCTGACTGCAACAACACAAACCCCTAATTGCTTATGAAAGATTACACAAACCTCCATTTCTTGGGCGATGCAAAACTGTATTTATGTGCCTGGAATTAGCGCTAGCCCTTCCCCTGCCATAAATTCTAAAAAGTTCCTTGGCGTCTGGTATGCCTCTGTATACTTTTTCTATCCTGCTTCCACAGTTTGAGGACTTGTATAGACGAATTCTATGAAAAGAAAGGGCCAACATTGACACCACATACAGTTTACAGTTGCTACATAAGAAATGGGATTTCAATTCACTATGTAGTAAATATAGTATGTAGTAAATATAAATAGAGATGAGCATTGATAAGTTTCTAGACTTGTTTGACATGTGTTATTCCAGTCCATATTCCCCTCTGCCCCTTTGCCTCCTCCCCTTTCTTCAATGGTTAGCCCTGCCAATCTGAAAATTCCAGTTAAGGCTCCTGCTTTCCTTAAATATTTTACCAATAGCCGGTTTTCACTGTCAAACCATCATCAAAACAATTAAACAGATGAAGTCAAGAATCAAAGAGATGATGAATATTCAAACAGTCTCGCAAAGATTAAGGTCTGTGCGATGTTTCGTGCGAGGGAGGGTCACAAATATGGCAGATGGAAGCTACCAGTCATACGAGGACTGTTCAGATAGCGAAATCTCAACAGATAAGTCATTTTTTTTTTAATCTACGTGACAGCATTTAAATATCGTGTCACGCTCAGAGAGCTTTTCAATTCCACCTTGCTTTAGCAGAAGACAAAAAACCCGATAAACTGAAATTTGTTAAAAGAGAAGTCTTCAACTGTTCTATGAACCAACTTAACTAAAATCTCATAAGGATTGATAATTCCTTATTTTTTTAATGTTGATGACGACACGTGAAATGACGCTCTATGGGGTGGGTCTGAATTTTTTTTCTTCAAAGACGGATTCTTTCCGCCCACCATCACATGTGTTATAAAAGGTGCTGCTTTTGTGCAGATTTCACTCCTTTACAGGCCTTACAGGCGCAGCAGGTCCACTGCGCATTCTTAAGTTTCAATAAATGATCCCTAACAAATAGTTAAAGTATAAGTGGTAAATTAATAAAGGCTGTCTTGAATCCTACGTCGCGTGGCTGGAATTTGCATTGTTTTGCCTTACCTGGTTTTTACATTACTATAAACTTATCCGTTTACATCCAGTATTCAATGCATACAACTTGCATGCGAGAATAAGTGCTCTGGTACTTATCCTACCTATTCAAGTCAACTGCCGCAAGTCCAGCAAAATTTTCCTTGACCAGCTCTTTCATCTTTGCACTCGAATAGTTGCCTCCAATTGCGATGTCTTTAACCCTGTCCTCACGATTCAGCAGTACCCACGGATTTCCACGTGGTGTACACTTTGCCTTCTCTTTCAGCCATACGAAGACTTTATTAGTTGACCTCCTTTTCGGCTGTGGTGACCCGCAATCGCTAGCAGAGCTGGAATCGCCTGAATCTCCCATGTTCGATAACACTTCGTCAGTTCAGTCAACTTGCACAACAACAACCTTTAATCGATGAAATCAAAACGAACAGGCCCTCTTTGTTCTGCCGTAGAAGAACGAGTCCGGCACGTGAATACGACAACAAAGACCAATGAACTTTATTGTTGGGGAAGGGGGGGCCCAGTAGGATATTATACTAAAAGACTATTTCCGCTATCACATCAATATTGTGTATAGGGGTTTAAGTCTATTCACATAGCTTTTTATTCCTTACTTTTCGATTGCGCAAACGAAGTAAAAATCGCAGTGGTTTGGAAAAGGAAGACGGTTGGTTGTTGAAATATCAACCAGTCATAGTTGTGTTACAATCGGTAAACACACTGAATAAGAAAGCCGATACCAATCAACTTCATTGTTGAAGGGGGGACCAGTGGAATATTATACTAAAACGCTATTTCCGCTATCACATCACTATTGTATATAGCAAAGGTTTTGAGCGAAGAAACCCAAAGCTTTCCCAAACCACTCAAGAAGTTGCGTCAGTTGCGGTTCAAGTCTGTTCTCAGAGTTTTTTATTTTTTATTACTTACATTTCGATTGCACAAACGAATTAAAAACCGCAGTGGTTTGGAAAAGGAAGATAGTTGGTGCGCAAGCGTCCAAAGCTCACGTCCCGAGGAAAAGCGCAAGATTATTTCACGAAAGCGTCAAGCGTTGTGTGACCCGGTGTTACTTCGCGAGGAACCGTTGAGAATTTGAATGCGTTTTATAATAAAGTTCGGATATAACGCGCGCTGTCATTGGTTGAAAGAGCGTGCTCTATGAGAGTATAGAGCATAGAACTGAGCTAAAGCTGTCACGCCATCTGCCAATTCGTAACATGGCGGACCAATTCCCTAATTATTCACTCGGGTTTCTTTTCGAGCTAGACGTCCTCTACGACCTAGAAAACGAAAGAGAAAACGAGCTGTTAGCGTCGATAGATTTAGAGGATATTGTCAATAATAGTGGGACCTACCCGTTATGTGAAAGTGAGGTTTCCGACGAAGTTAGTTATGAAAACAGTGAGCGACGCGACAACATTAACAAGCAAAGATTTAAAAACATGTCAAGTGATGCAATTGATGACATAATAACAAAGGCAGAAACAAAGAAAACCAAAGAATCCACTAAATGGGCACTCCGAGTTTTTGAAGGTGAGTTTTTTATTGTAAAAATGTAATAAATACAATATGAAAACCTCGAAAAAGGTGTGCGCTATTTGCTAAAAATTTTTCGCAAAAACGATTAAAATAAGTGGATGAATTAGCTGGCGCACACACGTTTACAACCAACAACATATTTTTCTCAAAAACGTACACTAAAACACGAATAAAAATAATTTTTCATAACTCATGCCAGTTTATACCGTTTTCTTTTAATAGCTTGGTGTACTGAAAAAAGACTTTCGAAGAACCTCCACGAAATGAGCAAGAAAGAGCTTGACAAAAACCTCCGCTACTTTTACGCAGAAGCAAGAACAAGAGGTGGTGCATTATATTCAAGATCGTCCCTCCTTGGATTGCGAAATGCGATCGAAAGATATCTCAACAACCCACCATTTAATAGAGGAATTTCAATCACCAAAGGGACCGAATTCCAATCATCAAACAAACTCCTGCAGAGTATGATAAAGTTAAACAAACGCGAGAACAATGAAAACACAAAACACAAACCTCCCATCCCAGCAGCAGACCTTCAAAAGTTGAAGTCGTCAAATACAATCCGGGGAGACAGTCCTTGGGGTCTTCTACGAAATGTCTGGCTTAACATCAGCTTGTACTGGTGTCGTCGAGGACGCGAAGGTCAACGACAATTGACGAAGCAAAGCTTCCAGTTCTTGTTTGACAATAATGGACGGGAATACGCTTCAATGACCCATGACGAGGCTACTAAGAACCATCCAGGAGGGATTGAAGACATCTCCAGTGTAGAAAAGGAGGCCAGGATGTATTCAACATCGGAGGATCCACTTTTTGATGGCCTTAACTGCCTCAAGAACTATATCCAGAAGTTAAATCCTAACTGCGAAGCATTCTTTCAGTACCCAAAACGAGCCGTGAAACCTGAAGATGACGTTTGGTATGAAAACAAACCGCTGGGGGTCAATAAACTTGACGGAATGATGAAAGAAATTTCCAAACTGGCGTCTCTTTCAAGAATCTACACAAATCATAGTGTCAGAGCGACTGCAATCACGCTGTGGTCCGACGCGCAAGTTCCATCGCGGCACATAATGGCGATCTCTGGTCATCGCAGTGAGGCAAGCCTCAAGAGTTACAACACTCGCCCATCAAGTGAACAACTAAGGGCTTGTTCAGATATCCTCTCTGGTGCAATGAGTGGTGGACCACGGCAGCCCAATCCCCCTAATGCAGTCACCAGTTCAGGAAATCCTCTCGCTGCTGTAAATTCGACCGTTGTTCACTCACAGAACAACACAGCGCAGCAGTTTGTCAAGTATCAGCCACAAGCTTTAAGCAGTTTGTTTTCAAATTGTCAAGTTAATAACATCCAGGTTTTCATGGGCCACGATTCGGCCGAATTTCATTGATCATGTTACTAAAGATACTGATTTTGGACGTGGAAATTACATTCAGTTCGCATTCGAATTCACTGTAAGAGTTACTCGTTTCGCTTTGAGATTCTACGTGATCGATTTTGATGGCTTGACATATTGACAGCTCTTGTCTTGTTCAACCAATCAGATTAGTTTTACTATTCTAACAAAGATTCTGATTGGCTTATTGTAGCGTGCTCTATGAGAGTATAGAGCATGCTGACCACATTGTTGTTCTCTTTGGAAATAAAGTTTGTTTTGAAAATTGAAAGTAATGCTTGGGTAATTTAACGGATTCTTTATTATAAAACAAATAGAGAAGCCTTGACTGTGCTCTGTTCTGTTATAAAGCACTTAGGAAGCGGCTAGAGCACTCAAGAAGTGGGAAGAAACACTCGACTACGTCTCGTGTTTCTCCCTACACTTCTTTCGTGCTCTAGCCGCTTCCTGCGTGCTTTATAACAGAACAGAGCACAGTCAAGGCTTCTCTATTTGTTAAATAAGGAATGGGGAACGAAATATGGTCGATTTACAACACTAAGCCGGTATTCCGAAATATAAACATTTTACACGTAAGAATGATGAAACTTACTCACCCCTTGCGTGTCTGCGGTGGTTTTTGAGATTTCTGCCGTTTTGGGCTTGCTTTGCTATCATTTTTGGAGGCCACGGTTTTAGCTAAAACCGTGGCTCCCAAAATATTTTCTCACGTTGCCCAAAAAAATTTCAAATTTTTTTACAACTTCGCCTGTTCCTGTTCGTATGTCCGGCCAAGCATTCAAGGTCATTGGTACCCGTATGGCCGCTAACTATGGCTTATAAATACAAGCGTCTAGTTTTAACCAGTAAAACTCCCTTAAGAAGTCATGACAGTTAAAAGAAACGCGTCGGAGATTAGAGAAGCTTTATAACAACTGTTCGTAGAGTGCTGCTCACTAGTTCAGTTTTTTAAAAAAAAATTAAAAATCGTTTTTGTTGGGTCGTGACAGGCGTAGAAAAAAGGGGAAAATTAAAAATTAAGAAACACACTCACGATTCAGGGGCTAGCCTGCTATCACAACAATCTCCAAAGAGTTTTGAGATTGGTGATTATTTATTTATTTCGTGGCCTCATAATTTAATATACAAACTTAAATTACGTAGTCCCTATATTGCGAGGCTAAAACAGGCGAAAAATTACCAAGGATATTGTCTAGACCTCGCCATTGCCTCCACATTCTATCATCGAGGTACGTCTGAACGTCATCACGTGAGATGCCACGTCGTGCTTTAAAAGGAGCCTTCAAATTTGCCCACGCCGATTCTGCTCCCTGGGTGTGTGCCCCTGTCACTGGATCAACAAAATTGTCGGCGTGGACAACGACTCGATGCCGGGCTACGTGATTGGGAAGATGCTGCTCAAGGTTTTCATTGGCGCCCCAGTCGTCCGTGATAACCTTACTCCCAGGAAGGAGACACTTCTCGGGAATCGGTAAAAGAGTGTTGCGATCCCCTCTTGCAACCACTTCATAAAATCTCCTAGTAGGTCTCGTAGCTGTTGAGATGACTCCTAATACTCACACGTCTGGAGCACGTCTTCGTCTGTTGTACTACAGAATATGGCAATAATCAGCACTGCTAAAGTTTGGGTGCTTAATATCAGGCGGCTTCAAATTCACAGCATTTTTTTTTTTTATTAAAATGAGCTTGTTTGTTGTTGTTGTCGTAGCTATCATTATTATTGTTATTATTGCTATTATTATTATTACTATTATTATCATTGTTTAATACTAACCTTCGCCTTATGATAGAATTTGCTTTTATCGCACTTCACCAATGCTGGGCCGCTAAAGGGGATGAACGGGTTGTTGGTGATGTCCTGGGAACACACACCCTCCAAACGTCTGAATATAGCGCACACCAGATTTCTATTCATGGTCATCATTCTTGATGTTCGTGTTCGTGTTTCATCGATAGACCAAAAATAGAGTATCATCATCATTTCCCCCAGAGGAATTTTGGGGAATTCAGCGAAAAAGCTATTGGCCATTAAACTTCGCTTTTTCTTGCATGTCCTGCATCTCCTTAAGTTAAAAAAAGAATAGATAACCGAAGTGTAAATTATAAATTACTTTTATGATTTAAAACCTTCGTTTTGCCTTTTATTACGAGCCTGTACTGTACTGAAACAGTATTTTTTTTTTCTGAAACGATTCAGAAGCGGACTTAAGCGCGCACCGAAGCCTTTAGAGGACGCAGAAAGGGAAAGATTTGCGTAAGTTATTTTTTTTAAAGTTCACACGAACTCGCGTGTCTCGCGCCTCCTCCAAAGTGAGGTATGTTATGAACTTTTAGTGAAAATTTAACTCCTAGGCAGTCCAACCCCCATTTGTAATTCTTGTGATATTTTTTATGCTACTTCATCAGTTTAAATTTTGCCCCAGTAATGCAGAATTTGAAGTAATCTTCGACCATTTGTACTAAATCAACTCTGAAAAACATACATTAAGTAAAATTAAGCGTTTTTCTGAACTCCGAGCAGTATAATAAGGCGAACTTTGAAGGTAACACTTATCGGCCTTCCTTTACAGCGTAACTAAAGCTCCAAATATGACCTTTCAAAAGAGAAAACGTGAATGAAATATATGGTACACATATAATATACTTATTGCAGCAACTAGCCATTGATAGCCGTCGATGTGGCCATCGGTTCTCCCAACCATAACCATGTCCTCGTGACAAGCGCCGCAGTGAAGAGGATTCCCTAGAAGCGAACGATTCTTCAGCCACCATATCATTCTTGATACAGGGTACTGCCTTAGAATAGTAAAATAACTCAAGTCCATAGCACGATATGAAGTTTCCGACAAGAAAACGCCATGTAGTCTGATCAGAAAGGAGAGCATTGACCAAGAAAATGAGCTCAGTGAACCGCCCTTTAGGTTATTTCTAACTAGTTATAGTTCTCACTAGAGCTGCCCCCGCCCTACAGTACCATTTTCTTTTTTTTTTTTTTGAGTTGGGCTTGTTGTTTACAGTTGTGTAGTTATGACCATTTGCGGGAAAAACGTTGATACCTTGCAGCCGTGCAAGCGATCAAATCGAGATTTTTTTTGGTTACGATCAACCGAAAACAGCTACATTCTCTCTTCTCCAGTCTTCCTCTATACTAGGACAAATCTCGTGTCAAAGACGCCGATCCTAAAAGTCCTCGCGCGCGTGTCTTTTTACTGGCAGCCCATGACCATTTGCGGGAAAAACGTTGATACCTTGCGGCCGTGCAAGCGATCAAATCGAGATTTTTTCTGGTTATGATCTACCGAAAATACCCACATTCCCTCTTCTCCAGTCTTCCTCTATATTACGCGGGGAGTCCTAGGGTGCCTCCTCGGGTTTTTGGCCCTCTGGGGCCAAAAACCCTGCGGGGGCAATAAGACCCGAAATTTTCCTGGAGTATTGTTTCTGGAAAATGTGCGACCAAATTAGTGTTGTATCGGAAGTTGCGGTTTTCTTTCATTTCAGTCGTGGGGAGCTTTAATTACTTTTTTGTGGCGATTATCGGATATCCTGGAGTGTTTATGGAACACCTCATGCTACCGAGAGTTACCAAACCTATGCTGAATTACTTATGCACATTGAATATGCAAAGCTCGTCATGTATCCTTCTTTCTTTCCCTCTCTCTTTCTCTTTTCTTGAATGTGATGGTGAATTTAAGAGTGAGCGAGTGAATGAATGATGGACGTTGTTTCGTGACTAGCCTCTAGAAAGTTTTGATCAGTCTATAGGCATTTCTTAATTTGCGCTGCAACCGCAAATTTGCTTCCTGACATTTCCTTAAGGCGTGCTATACGTGAATTTTAGTGAAAAGTTAAGAAGTCTTGAAGAAGGGGCTGATAAGAAAAAAAAATTGGTTTAAACGCCACCAGAAAGATGACCCCACCAAAAACGCAGCTCAGGTTTGACCACCAGCAGTCCCTCCTTTTAGGCGAAGTCCGTAGCGCGAGTCCAAAAAAAAATATATGAAAAAAAAATTGCTGTTAGCGCGCCACTGAAACCCTTGGAGTGACACCGTTGCGCCGCAGGAGTTCTATAAGAGAGGCGGTCAAAAATGTGGCCTTGGTCCGTACTAGTCACTCCAAGAGTTCCCCGCAGCGCGCCACCATTAATTTTTTTTCCACCGATTTTCTTTTTCGACTTGCGCGACGGACTTCTCCGAAAAGGAGGGACTGCTCGTGGTCTAACCCCAGGTAAGTAGGGACTGTTTTTCAAATTCCAAATTTTTAAACTATATCAAATCATCAGCATTTCTTATTTACCTCAATTTTACCTATCCTTTGAGAAAAAATATCTCTATCTATATCTAAAAATACCCAAAAATCCTCAGAACATAGATTAGTGAAATGAGCGGACATTTTTTAAAGTTTGAAGCCAGCTAAATATTTGCGGTAAGCCCATGTTAAGCGGCATTACATTAAAGCGGCCTTCGAGTGTAACCCTTTACCAACGAGCGCGACATTTCAGTTTGACCTACACGAAACGACTGTAACAAAAGGCAGCGAAATTAGTGGTGCGTTGGCCACCCTGTAAGTTGAATTAAACACGTGACGAAAGAAACAGCATCTTCGTAAATAAGTTAGTGAAAAGAAACTTTACTGAAGAAAATTTACAATCTATTCTATGTATGTTTGTAGATAGCTATAATTAGTTTTATAATTAAATCTTGCCCTTTTCAATCGGGCCCAAGTTTTCCTTTGCCCCGATGATTTGATCCTCCATAAGGGTTTCATATTCGGTATCAAAGACTCTCATTCCTCCGTCCTCGTTTAACAAAACAAATCTGATAAAAAGGGTAGATTAATTAGTGTTTAGAATTTGATAGAATGATGCTGTTTTAAATATCGCAAATAAACAGTCGATAAATGTGAAAAGTTATAAATGAAGGTTGTTTGGATTAACGATTTAAATTAAAAGATGTCCATACTGCCATTGCTAAGTTCTTCATTCATGAATGACAAGTTGATTTACCGTACTACCATTTTACTTAATAACAGTCAGGGTGGGAATGCCTTTTGACCTTCATACCTTGTTTGAACTGTGATTGGCGAAGAACCAAACACTGCATTTAGAAACAGCCTATTTTGGCCAGAGGTCCTCTTCCACAGACACCGAAATGAGTGACTTTCAAACCCAACAGTGGACTTGAAATATCCTCTGGAATTCGGATTGTCGACTTCGGCACTGTCCATCGGTAGCACTTTCGCTGACACAACTCCCTTTTCACGGCAACTTAAGACTGCAAATAATAATAATAACAATATTTAGAAAAAAAACGATAATAATATTATTATTATTATTATTATTGAAAATAAGAGACAAAAACAAATAACAAAAACGAAAACATCAAAATTCTAACTGAATGAAAAGTGTCTCAATTGTTATACTTGAAAACGAGTCTTTCCTTAATGAGATCAACAAACCTTATCACAAATCGCGCGCTGAAGACTTTCAACTTGACTCTTAAGTAGCGCCTGGTGGCTTCATTGATAAAGTTCCTTGTGGGCAATATCCATCCCTAACGGGTAGAAATTGTTACAACCGGCCACGCTGCATTTCATCATTCTTTTCGGATATTCGTCCAAATGAAGGTGAACATGGGACCTGAAATAGACAAACATAGATCTTACGTTATCGGGCTTCTTTGGGAATTTTATCACTATTACCGGGTTAACCCTTGAAGAGGCCAAAAAAATTTTTAACAAGTTTTACCTTAACGGTGCTTTACTACTGGGGGAAAAACCGGCTGTTGGTCCTTTTGATTAATTTTTTTTCATGCTCTTTTCTTTAACAAAATGATGACAAAATTTTGTGAATCAATTCACGGCGATAACTGAATGATAACTGACCTGGGCAAATTATAGCCACAATTTAATGGAAATGGTTCGGGCTTTTCTTGACAGGTTGGTTCATGCTGATCTAGTATATACCTCTTGACCTCAGCAGTGCAATACTTGCAAGTAAAAGGTACTTTCTCTTGAGGGCAGATCTCCAAGTGACGCTCAAGTGAATCTCGCAAATGCGATCCAGGACAGCCATTGGGGCATTCCAGAAGGAGGAATGAGTAGGTCTCTTGATGTCTCTCTTTAGAACCATGCTCACCGACCCACGTGCAGCCAACGTTTGTGCATTTCACATTCAATTTGGAAATGACTGAGCTGAGGGGTATGCTGATGTTCAACATGCGTTCGTTGATTGGCTCCCGACATACTGCACACGCCTTTTCCCGTCCACCGCCGGATTGATTTGAAATAAGCTGATGTATACATTCTTGGCATCCACTGTGTCCGCAAAATAAGGACACGGGTCTGTTCATCAGCTCCTTGCTAGGAAATAGAACGCGATTCTATCAACGGTGGCAAGTGGCCAAAAAATACGTGAACTCATTTTACAGCTTTCGATCCACGTAAAGATTTATTAACACACAACTGGCATTTCTAGAAATATTGTATTTTCTGGATATTACATACAGTAATAAAGGAAGACAGTCTGACACTTTTTCAGTAACGATTAACTGACTTACATGTGATCGGTAGTTAGCATTTTTGTTGCCCCATTTGTGACGGTCAACCGAAAAAAAAAATCGCAAAGCACGTAATTTCCGAGTTAACATTTTCTAATCTCCTGCGGATTTATCAGTTAAGCTAAGCTATTATCAAGTTAGATGTGTCTCATTTCCATAGACTATAAATTTTTCCACAAATGAAATTTATGTTTTATCCGTGGATGGCGGCGCGTCACCACTCTCTCGGTTTTCATAATGTTAAAACCATTGCAGTTTTTCGCGTTATATTTGCTTCAATTTCAGTTGATGCGGAGAATCAGAAAATCCATTTTAATATTGTCTGACAGGTGTGATTTGGTATTTTGCCAGAACCTCCCATGATTGGCGCCGACTGAAAGCGCCTTTTGTTTTAAATAACGACAAAAATAAAAGCTGGAGGAAGGATATCTTCAATTTATTACGAGGATTTTCTGATTTTTGTTCGATTGCTATTTTCGGCGTTTTTCGGCCAGGGTTCTTGTCGAGTCGCCTTGATCTCAATCGGCTGTTGGAAAGTTGGAGCGTTCGTCCACGTCCACGTCTACGGCCACTTATCCAAGGAGTACCGTAACAGTACCAGAACCGGCCAAAGAATCCTCCACCAGCTTGTTAGAAGTAAATTCTCTAACACTCGTTGTTTGTTTGGTTGATTCTTCTTTAATCTCTTTTCTTCTCAAGTTGTTACAACGGGGACTAACTCCTATCTAATGAGAAAAGTGAGGGTCACCGTTTATAAAGTGACATTACAGGTGAAACTACTAAGCTGTCAGTCTTCTTGTATCGTCATTGTCCATCTCAGCCAGCGAATCACGTTAGATTACGTATGACAGTTCCTGCATACTAGCTATGCGCCTTCGAGTTATTTGCGCAGTTACAAAATCATCTTCTACCTTAAATTTCTTATTCTTACAGTTGAGATCGGCCAGAACAGAAACGAGATTGGTAATGTAAAAAACCTTAACTAACCTATAGACAGAATATTATTCACATCTAAAGGGGCATCTTAAGAGAAAATTGCCTTAGAAGATCGTTACATAACAACATCATGATTACAAAAGTTGGAGAAAAAGGGGTCTTCACAAGTACCGCCCCCAAGTTGCTACGTGCCAGCCATAATAACTTTCTAATATCAAAACATGGAGGTATCACACGTTTACACCTTTAAGAGCGAGAGATGTCGAACGTGACCTTTTACCAGAGAGATTCACTCTTCCTGGACTAACAAATTGACTTAATTAATAACATAGCTTTCCCAAGTCACTATCACGAGTTCTAATTACCGTAGAAACTGAGCAACTGTTTCCATGTTAACTTCACTATCATAACGAGGAAAACCGACGTGACCAAACTCTACCTTTAAGATAAGGCTTCCAAAAGGAATAAGAAGTAATCAACCTGTCTTTTTTTACAATCCCTTGCAGGAATGGTTTAAAGTAATATAATATTTCCATTCCCTTCCCCGACACCAATATGAGGAAACCCTTACCATATTTCAGATTAAATATAGTCCCATTTTTATCGTATAACACAGCCAACTAGTACTGATTTCCCGCCAAAATGCGGCTTCCATGTCTATGACGCGGCTACACCAAAGCTTTCCCGCCATTGACCTTCGACATTGTAGATACCAGCTCGAAACACAATCTGCTGACCAGGGTTCCTGCTTGTATTGTTCATATCATTCTTCTTTTATTCAATATTTTCCTCGAAGGCCTTGGCTTATTCTTATTTTATTTACAAGAGAGCTTTTTTGGCCGGTTATTTCTCGTCCTCCTTTGTCAGTTCCGGCGTTTCGAGCAACCAAAGGTAACCCTACGCCTACATCAGAAACTTGCCGCTAGTTCCGAATTTGCAAATTTTTAAACATAGTTTTTCATAGCTTTGAAAATATCACTCGTGCTCATTTTTTCAAAACTGTACACGAAATCATGTGATTGTGTACCTGCACCAAATCTTGATTGCACAAATATGACTAAACTGCGGACTTAGGCTCTATGTAATTGAAATGAATTTTGTACGGCATATCATTAACTAAAAATGTTCGCATAGCAAAGCTTCAAGTTATTAAAAGAATGCCATGTTATGCTGCTTTTCACATAATTTGATAGGACACGTCTCGACATGCAGTGGTCTTTTATAAAAATCAGTTGTTTTAATATCACTAATGTAGGTGTTATGGCAACCGCTCAAGCAATGAGGGAACAGGAAAAAACAGTCACAGTAAGCCATGTCGATCATCTCATTATACTTTTTTGTGTGTGTATTGTGCTATTTAATCATATTTATCTAATCACATGATAAACAAACACGATATTCCTTTGATTTTAACATTGAGAATTTCCAAAGCCAGTGGCTCATATGTCATAGGTCAAGCGGAAAATAAGATGCGCTGCCAGTTACACCCTAAGTTAATTCATGCACAACTATTACATTATGAATCAAAACAAAGCAAATTAAAAATGATGAAAAATATATTAATAAGAAATAAAACAAAACAAAACGATGGATTTCAAAGATAAAGTCAACCTTGAATTAATATAGGACTGGGAAGGACTGAAATCTACAGGTATTGTTTAAAAAATAGAAGCGAGAAAAATTCTTAAAAGCTATTTAATTGAGAGCTTCAACTCCAC
The DNA here is from genome assembly GCF_964200805.1 of Pocillopora damicornis. Lineage (NCBI taxonomy): Eukaryota > Metazoa > Cnidaria > Anthozoa > Scleractinia > Pocilloporidae > Pocillopora > Pocillopora damicornis. Next base: position 8,709,925 of record NC_142679.1, on the reverse strand, counting down.
AGTGACAATGGCTGTTTCTTTGAATGTATAGTTACATTCTTTAAGGATGAAACAAAAGGATGTTGACTTGCTTGTTGTTTCTTTTTCAGTGGTCAAGTATTTTTCCTTCTCAACAAGTCACAGGTATATAAGAGTAGATAAGAACTGAAATCTTGCTTTTTCTGCTTTTAGATATTGAGTTGTTCAGTTAACCATCTTAAACTATGAAAGTGATAATTTTCTTTCTCAAACAGAACAGCAGTCAGCTTTATTTGTAAAGAAGCTTTTAGCAGTAGCAGTGAGTACATTTCTAGATCATTTTGCACTATTTACAAGGCTTTTGCAAATTCTTAAATTTTAGATTTGTTTATGATGAAATTTGATTAAAGTCTAACACCGACAGCAGCAGGGCTATTCAAGGGTGCTGTGTTTTATGGGGGAAATTTCATCATCACTGTCAACTCGTCCTCGTCTTCAACAGAAGTACATTAACAACAAACTTATAAACGAATAAAACGCATGTTTGAGTCTTCAGACGACGACAACAGTCCACCTTAGAAAGAGTTAGCTTCGTTGAAAAGCTGAGTATTCATTTTTATCGATGTTTTCCTCCTCCTTATCGAGCTTTTCCTCCTCCTTATCGAGCTTTTCCTCCTCCTTATCGAGCTTTTCCTCCTCCTTATCGAGCTTTTCCTCCTCCTTATCGAGCTTTTCCTCCTCCTTATCGAGCTTTTCCTCCTCCTTATCGAGCTTTTCCTCCTCCTTATCGAGCTTTTCCTCCTCCTTATCGAGCTTTTCCTCCTTTCTGAATAGAAAATTCAGTATATTCTTGAATGAAAATTTATGAAATTGTCATGCTGGGAGCTTAGTTAAATCAGTTCAGTATTTTATTTTACTATTTCAAGCCTTGATTTAACTTGTAAGGGATCTTTTTGTAAGCTATTTGGAAAGATTTCCAAACTACATGGATATTTGTAAAAGCGATTAAATAAATCACCTTGAAATTCAAGAGAATCTCAGTTTATATGTAAATTATAAACAAACTTCATCATGGAAAATATATTTGTACAACATTTACGCACAAATTTGTTTTCACCAAATGAAATCTCTTGCATTTTAGCTTTCCTTTGTATCTGATTGTTGCGTTAGTGTCCCGAGCATTTTAGTTTTCCTTTTTGTCTGATTGTTGTGTTAGTGTCTCGTGTATTTTAGTTTTCCTTTCTGTCTGATTGTTGCGTTAGTGTCTCGTGCATTTTAGTTTTCCTTTTTGTTTGATTGTTGTGTTAGTGTCTCGTGCATTTTAGTTTTCCTTTTTGTCTGATTGTTGTGTTAGTGTCTCGTGCATTTTAGTTTTCCTTTCTGTCTGATTGTTGCGTTAGTGTCTCGTGCATTTTAGTTTTTCTTTCTGTCTGATTGTTGCGTTGGTGTCTCGTACGCTTTAGTTTTCCTTTTTGTCTGATTGTTGTGTTAGTGTCTCGTACATTTTAGTTTTCTTTTTTGTCTGATTGTTGCGTTAGTGTCTCGTACATTTTAGTTTTCCTTTTTGTCTGATTATTGCGTTAGTGTCTCGTGCATTTTAGTTTTCCTTTCTGTCTGATTGTTGCGTTAGTGTCTCGTGCATTTTAGTTTTCCTTTCTGTCTGATTGTTGCGTTAGTGTCTCTTGAATTTTAGCTTTCCTTTCTGTCTGATTGTTGTGTTAGTGTCTCGTGCATTTTAGTTTTCCTTTTTGTCTGATTGTTGCGTTAGTGTCTCGTACATTTTAGTTTTCCTTTTTGTCTGATTATGGCGTTAGTGTCTCGTGCATTTTAGTTTTCCTTTCTGTCTGATTGTTGCGTTAGTGTCTCGTGCATTTTCGTTTTCCTTTCTGTCTGATTGTTGCGTTAGTGTCTCTTGAATTTTAGCTTTCCTTTCTGTCTGATTGTTGTGTTAGTGTCTCGTGCATTTTAGTTTTCCTTTCTGTCTGATTGTTGCGTTAGTGTCTCGTGCATTTTAGTTTTCCTTTCTGTCTGATTGTTGCGTTAGTGTCTCTTGAATTTTAGCTTTCCTTTCTGTCTGATTGTTGTGTTAGTGTCTCGTGCATTTTAGTTTTCCTTTCTGTCTGATTGTTGCGTTAGTGTCTCGTGCATTTTAGTTTTCCTTTTTGTCTGATTGCTGCGTTAGTGTCTCGTGCATTTTAGTTTTCCTTTTTGTCTGATTATTGCGTTAGTGTCTCGTGCATTTTAGTTTTCCTTTCTGTCTGATTGTTGCGTTAGTGTCTCGTGCATTTTAGTTTTCCTTTCTGTCTGATTGTTGCGTTAGTGTCTCGTGCATTTTAGTTTTCCTTTCTGTCTGATTGTTGCGTTAGTGTCTCGTGCATTTTAGTTTTCCTTTTTGTCTGATTGTTGCGTTAGTGTCTCGTGCATTTTAGGTTTCCTTTTTGTCTGATTGTTGCGTTATTCTCCTGAGCATTTTAGTTTTCCTTTCTGTCTGATTGTTGCGTTAGTGTCCTGAGCATTTTAGTTTTCCTTTTTGTCTGATTATTGCGTTAGTGTCTCGTGCATTTTAGTTTTCCTTTTTGTCTGATTGCTGCGTTAGTGTCTCGTGCATTTTAGTTTTCCTTTCTGTCTGATTGTTGTGTTAGTGTCTCGTGCATTTTAGTTTTCCTTTCTGTCTGATTGTTGCGTTAGTGTCTCTTGAATTTTAGCTTTCCTTTCTGTCTGATTGTTGTGTTAGTGTCTCGTGCATTTTAGTTTTCCTTTCTGTCTGATTGTTGCGTTAGTGTCTCGTGCATTTTAGTTTTCCTTTTTGTCTGATTGCTGCGTTAGTGTCTCGTGCATTTTAGTTTTCCTTTTTGTCTGATTATTGCGTTAGTGTCTCGTGCATTTTAGTTTTCCTTTCTGTCTGATTGTTGCGTTAGTGTCTCGTGCATTTTAGTTTTCCTTTCTGTCTGATTGTTGCGTTAGTGTCTCGTGCATTTTAGTTTTTCTTTCTGTCTGATTGTAGCGTTGGTGTCTCGTACGCTTTAGTTTTCCTTTTTGTCTGATTGTTGCGTTAGTGTCTTGTGCATTTTAGTTTCCCTCTCTGTCTGATTGTTGTGTTAGTGTCTCGTGCATTTTAGTTTTCTTTTTTGTCTGATTGTTGGGTTAGTGTGAAGTGCATTTTAGTTTTCCTTTCTGTCTGATTGTTGCGTTAGTGTCTCGTGCATTTTAGCTTTCCTTTTTATCTTGTTGCGTTAGTGTCTCGTGCATTTTAGTTTTCCTTTTTGTCTGATTGTTGCATTAGTGTCTCGAGCATTTTAGTTTTCCTTTTTGTCTGATTGTTGCGTTAGTGTCTCGTGCATTTTAGGTTTCCTTTTTGTCTGATTGTTGCGTTATTCTCCTGAGCATTTTAGTTTTCCTTTCTGTCTGATTGTTGCGTTAGTGTCTCGTGCATTTTAGTTTTCCTTTTTTATCTGATTGTTGCGTTAGTGTCTCGTACATTTTAGTTTTCTTTTTTGTCTGATTGTTGCGTTAGTGTCTCTTACATTTTAGTTTTCCTTTTTGTCTGATTGTTGCGTTAGTGTCTCGTGCATTTTAGTTTCCCTTTCTGTCTGATTGTTGCGTTAGTGTCCCGAGCATTTTAGTTTTCCTTTCTGTCTGATTGTTGCGTTAGTGTCTCGTGCATTTTAGTTTTCCTTTTTGTCTGATTGTTGTGTTAGTGTCTCGTGCATTTTAGTTTTCCTTTTTGTCTGATTGTTGCGTTAGTGTCTCGTACATTTTAGTTTTCCTTTCTGTCTGATTGTTGCGTTAGTGTCTCGTGCATTTTAGTTTTCCTCTCAGTCTTATTGTTGCGTTAGTGTCTCGTGCATTTTAGTTTTCCTCTCTGTCTGATTGTTGTGTTTGTGTCTGGTGCATTTTGGTTTTCCTTTTTTGTCTGATTGTTGTGTTAGTGTGTAGTGCATTTTAGTTTTCCTTTTTGTCTGATTGTTGTGTTAGTGTCTTGTGCATTTTAGTTTTTCTTTTTGCCTGATTGTTGTGGTAGTGTTTCGTACGTTTTAGTTTTTTTTTCCGTCTGATTGTTGCGTTAGTGTTTCTTGCATTTTAGTTTTCCTTTCTGTCTGATTGCTGTGTTAGTGTCTCGTGCATTTTAGTTTTCCTTTTTGTCTGATTGTTACGTTGATGTCCCGAGCATTTTAGTTTTCCTTTTTGACTGATTATTGCGTTAGTGTCTCATGCATTTTAGTTTTCCTTTCTGTCTGATTGTTGCGTTAGTGTCTCGTGCATTTTAGTTTTCCTTTCTGTCTGATTGTTGTGTTAGTGTCTCGTGCATTTTAGTTTTCCTTTCTGTCTGATTGTTGCGTTAGTGTCTCGTGCATTTTAGTTTTCCTTTCTGTCTGATTGTTGCGTTAGTGTCTCGTGCATTTTAGTTTTCCTTTCTGTCTGATTGTTGCGTTAGTGTCTCGTGCATTTTAGCTTTCCTTTTTGTCTGATTGCTGCGTTAGTGTCTCGTGCATTTTAGTTTTCCTTTTTGTCTGATTGCTGCGTTAGTGTCTCGTGCATTTTAGTTTTCCTTTCTGTCTGATTGTTGCGTTAGTGTCTCGTGCATTTTAGTTTTTCTTTCTGTCTGATTGTTGCGTTGGTGTCTCGTACGCTTTAGTTTTCCTTTTTGTCTGATTGTTGCGTTAGTGTCTCGTGCATTTTAGTTTTCCTCTCTGTCTGATTGTTGTGTTAGTGTCTCGTGCATTTTAGTTTTCCTTTTTGTCTGATTGTTGGGTTACTGTGAAGTGCATTTTAGTTTTCCTTTCTGTCTGATTGTTGCGTTAGTGTCTCGTGCATTTTAGCTTTCCTTTTTATCTTGTTGCGTTAGTGTCTCGTGCATTTTAGTTTTCCTTTTTGTCTGATTGTTGCGTTAGTGTCTCGTACATTTTAGTTTTCCTTTTTGTCTGATTGTTGGGTTAGTGTGAAGTGCATTTTAGTTTTCCTTTCTGTCTGATTGTTGCGTTAGTGTCTCGTGCATTTTAGTTTTTCTTTTTTGTCTGATTGTTGCGTTGGTGTCTCGTACATTTTAGTTTTTCTTTCTGTCTGATTGTTGCGTTAGTGTCTCGTGAATTTTAGTTTTCCTTTTTTGTCTGATTGTTGCATTAGTGTCTCGTACATTTTAGTTTTTCTTTCTGTCTGATTGTTGCGTTGGTGTCTCGTACGCTTTAGTTTTCCTTTTTGTCTGATTGTTGCGCTAGTGTCTCTTGAATTTTAGCTTTTCTTTCTGTCTGATTGTTGCGTTAGTGTCTCGTGCATTTTAGTTTTCCTTTCTGTCTGATTGTTGTGTTAGTGTCTCGTGCATTTTACCTTTCCTTTTTGTCTGATTGTTACATTAGTGTCCGAAGCATTTTAGTTTTCCTTGGTGCCTGATTGTTGCGTTAGTGTCTCTTCCACTTTGGTTTTTCTTTTTGTCTGATTGTTGCGTTAGTATCCCGTGAATTTTAGTTTCCCTTTCTGTCTGATTGTTGCGATAGTGTCTCTCGCATTTTGGTTTTCCTTTCTATCTGATTTTTGGGTTAGTGTCTCGTACATTTTAGTTTTTCTTTCTGTCTGATTGTTGCGTTAGTGTCTCGTGCATTTTGGTTTTCCTTTCTATCTGATTGTTGGGTTGGTGTCTCGTACATTTTAGTTTTTCTTTCTGTCTGATTGTTGCGATAGTTTCTCTCGCATTTTGGTTTTCCTTTCTATCTGATTGTTGCGTTAGTGTCTCGTGCATTTTAGTTTTTCTTTCTGTCTGATTGTTGCGTTAGTGTCTCGTACATTTTAGTTTTTCTTTCTGTCTGATTGTTGCGTTGGTGTCTCGTGAATTTTAGTTTTCCTTTTTTGTCTGATTGTTGCATTAGTGTCTCGTACATTTTAGTTTTTCTTTCTGTCTGATTGTTGCGTTGGTGTCTCGTACGCTTTAGTTTTCCTTTTTGTCTGATTGTTGCGCTAGTGTCTCTTGAATTTTAGCTTTTCTTTCTGTCTGATTGTTGCGTTAGTGTCTCGTGCATTTTAGTTTTTCTTTCTGTCTGATTGTTGCGTTGGTGTCTCGTACGCTTTAGTTTTCCTTTTTGTCTGATTGTTGCGTTAGTGTCTCGTGCATTTTAGTTTTCCTCTCTGTCTGATTGTTGTGTTAGTGTCTCGTGCATTTTAGTTTTCCTTTTTGTCTGATTGTTGGGTTACTGTGAAGTGCATTTTAGTTTTCCTTTCTGTCTGATTGTTGCGTTAGTGTCTCGTGCATTTTAGCTTTCCTTTTTATCTTGTTGCGTTAGTGTCTCGTGCATTTTAGTTTTCCTTTTTGTCTGATTGTTGCGTTAGTGTCTCGTACATTTTAGTTTTCCTTTTTGTCTGATTGTTGGGTTAGTGTGAAGTGCATTTTAGTTTTCCTTTCTGTCTGATTGTTGCGTTAGTGTCTCGTGCATTTTAGTTTTTCTTTTTTGTCTGATTGTTGCGTTGGTGTCTCGTACATTTTAGTTTTTCTTTCTGTCTGATTGTTGCGTTAGTGTCTCGTGAATTTTAGTTTTCCTTTTTTGTCTGATTGTTGCATTAGTGTCTCGTACATTTTAGTTTTTCTTTCTGTCTGATTGTTGCGTTGGTGTCTCGTACGCTTTAGTTTTCCTTTTTGTCTGATTGTTGCGCTAGTGTCTCTTGAATTTTAGCTTTTCTTTCTGTCTGATTGTTGCGTTAGTGTCTCGTGCATTTTAGTTTTCCTTTCTGTCTGATTGTTGTGTTAGTGTCTCGTGCATTTTACCTTTCCTTTTTGTCTGATTGTTACATTAGTGTCCGAAGCATTTTAGTTTTCCTTGGTGCCTGATTGTTGCGTTAGTGTCTCTTCCACTTTGGTTTTTCTTTTTGTCTGATTGTTGCGTTAGTATCCCGTGAATTTTAGTTTCCCTTTCTGTCTGATTGTTGCGATAGTGTCTCTCGCATTTTGGTTTTCCTTTCTATCTGATTTTTGGGTTAGTGTCTCGTACATTTTAGTTTTTCTTTCTGTCTGATTGTTGCGTTAGTGTCTCGTGCATTTTGGTTTTCCTTTCTATCTGATTGTTGGGTTGGTGTCTCGTACATTTTAGTTTTTCTTTCTGTCTGATTGTTGCGATAGTTTCTCTCGCATTTTGGTTTTCCTTTCTATCTGATTGTTGCGTTAGTGTCTCGTGCATTTTAGTTTTTCTTTCTGTCTGATTGTTGCGTTAGTGTCTCGTACATTTTAGTTTTTCTTTCTGTCTGATTGTTGCGTTGGTGTCTCGTGAATTTTAGTTTTCCTTTTTTGTCTGATTGTTGCATTAGTGTCTCGTACATTTTAGTTTTTCTTTCTGTCTGATTGTTGCGTTGGTGTCTCGTACGCTTTAGTTTTCCTTTTTGTCTGATTGTTGCGCTAGTGTCTCTTGAATTTTAGCTTTTCTTTCTGTCTGATTGTTGCGTTAGTGTCTCGTGCATTTTAGTTTTTCTTTCTGTCTGATTGTTGCGTTGGTGTCTCGTACGCTTTAGTTTTCCTTTTTGTCTGATTGTTGCGTTAGTGTCTCGTGCATTTTAGTTTTCCTCTCTGTCTGATTGTTGTGTTAGTGTCTCGTGCATTTTAGTTTTCCTTTTTGTCTGATTGTTGGGTTACTGTGAAGTGCATTTTAGTTTTCCTTTCTGTCTGATTGTTGCGTTAGTGTCTCGTGCATTTTAGCTTTCCTTTTTATCTTGTTGCGTTAGTGTCTCGTGCATTTTAGTTTTCCTTTTTGTCTGATTGTTGCGTTAGTGTCTCGTACATTTTAGTTTTCCTTTTTGTTTGATTGTTGGGTTAGTGTGAAGTGCATTTTAGTTTTCCTTTCTGTCTGATTGTTGCGTTAGTGTCTCGTGCATTTTAGTTTTTCTTTTTTGTCTGATTGTTGCGTTGGTGTCTCGTACATTTTAGTTTTTCTTTCTGTCTGATTGTTGCGTTAGTGTCTCGTGAATTTTAGTTTTCCTTTTTTGTCTGATTGTTGCATTAGTGTCTCGTACATTTTAGTTTTTCTTTCTGTCTGATTGTTGCGTTAGTGTCTCGTGAATTTTAGTTTTCCTTTTTTGTCTGATTGTTGCATTAGTGTCTCGTACATTTTAGTTTTTCTTTCTGTCTGATTGTTGCGTTAGTGTCTCGTGAATTTTAGTTTTCCTTTTTTGTCTGATTGTTGCATTAGTGTCTCGTACATTTTAGTTTTTCTTTCTGTCTGATTGTTTCGTTGGTGTCTCGTACGCTTTAGTTTTCCTTTTTGTCTGATTGTTGCGCTAGTGTCTCTTGAATTTTAGCTTTTCTTTCTGTCTGATTGTTGCGTTAGTGTCTCGTGCATTTTAGTTTTCCTTTCTGTCTGATTGTTGTGTTAGTGTCTCGTGCATTTTACCTTTCCTTTTTGTCTGATTGTTACATTAGTGTCCAAAGCATTTTAGTTTTCCTTGGTGCCTGATTGTTGCGTTAGTGTCTCTTCCACTTTGGTTTTTCTTTTTGTCTGATTGTTGCGTTAGTATCCCGTGAATTTTAGTTTCCCTTTCTGTCTGATTGTTGCGATAGTGTCTCTCGCATTTTGGTTTTCCTTTCTATCTGATTGTTGGGTTGGTGTCTCGTGCATTTTAGTTTTCCTTTTTTGTCTGATTGTTGCGTTAGCGTCTTGTGCATTTTAGTTTTCCTTTTTGTCTGATTGTTGCGTTAGTGTCTCGTGCATTTTAGTTTTCCTTTTTGTCTGATTGTTGCGTTAGTGTCTCGTGCATTTTAGTTTTCCTTTCTGTCTGATTGTTGCGTTAGTGTCTCGTGCATTTTAATTTTACTTTTTTTCTGTTTTTTTGTTATTATCTCGCGCATTTTAGTTCCCATTGTTGCCTGATTGTAACGTTTGTTCCTCGTGCATTTTAGTTTACTTTTGTGCCTGACTGTTGCGTTTTTATCTCGCGCAGTTTAGTTGAACTTGTTGCCTGATTGTTGCGTTAGTTGGTGTTGGATCAAGTTTGGAAATGGTCAAATTATTGCAACATTTTTGGATGTTGCAAGATGTTGTGTGCGTTTGGCCAGCTCCTTCATAACATTTAACACATAGTCATTATGGAATTCCAAATATTTCCTAGGAGTTAGTTTGAGTCGTTTCTAATGAACAACGGCTTCCTTTGGGAAATAGGAGCGGTTCGTCGTCTGTCTAAAGGCAGTGGCAATTTCCTCTCCCCACCCGAGAGAAATCTTAAGCGTCACCAGAGTAACCAGCGCTCCGGCAAGGCAGGTGCGATTCCTTTAAAATATTCATGCTGCCGATGAAAATGCGGCATGATATTTTTATTAGAGTGTTTTAGTTTATTCCGTGCGCTTAGTAGTATTTATCAAAACACGCTCTTTTAATCAAATATTCTTCCTAACAAGTATTGCCACTTTTAGCTCAACTCTAACTTGATCTTAATTTAGGCGTGGTATTGAGCTTTTTTGGGTCTTTTAAATAGTTCGGCCAAAACATAATTATCTGTTATTACATGGGAACTGTGATCCTGAGTGCTTTTCAGCTGTCAAAACCACGGGTCAAAACGTGTGGGAATATTTGTGTAAATGTTTATCAAAGGTTGTCGTAAGTGTGAACGGAAAATTATAGATTCCACGAGCTGAGCAGTTCTGTTTTATCTAGCTTAATGCTTAATGGTTTTTTTTTTTAATCCTTGCGAAAATATTTCATGGTGGAACAACCTTATGTATATTCTGTATAATTGTTATAACTAAACGTCGAAATAAAAGAAAAAAGTGATGACTAATTTACAGTAGAAAAGAGTACCGGTAAGTGAAAATCAGTCAAAAATGAGTTGAAGAATAAATTAATAAAGAGCTGTATTTTTCGATTCTGTTGGACGAAAACTACCGTGTAGAATGAAATTATGATCGTTGCAAACTATTAAAAAATGTAGTGAGTCTGAGAAGATCCTAGAATATTCTCGATTAAAGCTTTTTCAATATTCATCTCTCTGATCACTTTAACATATTTTTTATTGCAATAGATGAATGCGCCATTTGAGTCGACAAAGTTCGGTGTGGCGTTGCTTTCTAGATCTCGCCTTATCAGAAATCAATTCTGAAACCGCAAGGAGCGTCTAATGAGTCACACCAGAGCTAAAAGAAACTTTAAGGAACACCAATATATTGTTTCATCCATATCAACACCATCTTTCTTAATGATAGAAAAAGTTATGATTTCATGGCGAAATTAATTTTTGACAAACATTTGCCCAGCAGGAAGAAGGAACCATTTTAATTAAACCTCATAAACATTATTTCCATAACCAATACTTGACATACCTAACGCCTCGAAAGGTTACGATGTCCTCAGCTCACCAATCACATTGTTTTCTAATAATGTACCCAAACGATTCTATTGTCAGTCTGGAGAAAACACTCCCTCACTGCGAAATATCAAGAATTATTTATAAGAGTTATTTTCTTAATTTAGACTATCTTCACCAAAAACCCAAATTTTGTTTTCAAGTCCTGGTTGCCTGATTTTAGCGTGCAGAGTGTGGAAGTCAATGGCAGACGAAAGTGCAACAACTGATTCTGAAACAAGTAAGTATTGTGTTTGCATCAAAATTTTGATTTTCTAGCGATTCGGTCTTCTTTGCTTCTTATTCCTCCTTTGTATTACTTGGGGATTTATTGATCTCCAAGACTTATTTGGACTCTGTAGGTAACATCTCAATTTTCTTTATCTCTAAATATCGTGTGAGTTTCGTTAGGTTAACCAGCAATTGAGTTCGAAGAAGTTTTCACTGATGTTTCGTAAGAATATCAAAATGCCTAGAATCAACAAAGCTCAAACTTGAAAATCGTGAGGATCACACGACACTCCAGCACAATTTTTCTGCAATATACAAAATAAAAATATAACTTTTTTTAAAAGGTAAAAAAATGACAAGCAACTTATTACCATTTCTAGCCATGGCATTTTTATTTAATGGAATCAATCAAAGACAGTTGAAAATTCTGTTAATGATGGGAAACCTTAAAAAAATTAAATTTATCGTCTTAGCAATAAAAGATGATCACTTTTTCTTGGCAATTTTTCATCTGGCGTCACATGTACCTTTTCAGCTTATAAATGGTGTTAATTCAACAGAAAAACCTCGTTCTCATCAACAGGTCCTCAATTGAGCCTCACGATTAAAGTGATTTTCACTTTGGCTTCGTCTGTTACCATCCTGGTGTCTGTGATTGGAAACTCATTAGTGATCTACATCGTATTCAAGAACCAAACCAAGAGAACATCAACCAACTGTCTAATAGTGAGCTTAGCTATAAGTGATGTTTTAATAACTATGATTCAGGCTCCCTTATTAATTTTGTACCTTTGCATTGGAGATGAAGCGAATGGCTGTTACCTAGGAAATGTTTCTGACATTTCTCGTAGAATGTTGGCGTTCGGAGTTTCTATATTACTTTATTCCTCAATTTTCAACATGGTTACCATCGCCATCGATCGATTTCTAGCCGTCATCCGACCACTGACATACAAAGTCTCATCAAAATGGCTGGTGAAAGTAGGAATTCCTCTCGTATGGTTGAGTTCATGTTTGCTATCACTAGAGGGTGTGTTGACACGACAAGATGGGAACGCTGAATCATCAAGTGGAAGAAGCCGTTTTGCACTGTTTTCGTCCTTAGTATTTTTGGTCATCTCGTTGATCGCGTTGATTGTCCTCTATTCTGTAATTTGTTATCGTCTTTGGAGAAGAAGCATTCCTGGCGAAGTTTCCAGTAATCAGCAAGCACTTGCTACTCGTACAGCACGGAAGGTCACCATATTAATGATTTTCATTGTAGCCGTGTTTTTTCTTTCATGGGCACCAATTTTTATGTCTATGCTCGCAGAAGTAATTGAGATTAATTTCGCTTATGAGTCAATTATGAGAGAATATCCATTTTTAACTGCTATAAGTTTCTGGTTAGTCGTAAACAACAGTGCTTGTAACTCGTGTTTGTATTTCCTATTTATCGAAAGCTTCCGTCAAGGTCTAAAATTATTATGTTCAAATTGTCGACCTCCTCGGTTAAGACTACGTAGGTTTCGATGAAAGTACGAAACAGGAGAACGAATTAGAAATAGGCAAGCTGTGAACGTTCTGAATCCGGAGGAAAGGGCTGTTGAATTGAGGACATTCTGTAATACCCACATTACACAAGTTACACCTCTTCAATAGTAGAACATAAAGTTGAAATTGTGCATCAATTTCTTATGTGCGCAGTCCGCTCCATTTTACTTCATCTAACATGAAAAACAGTTATCGTCCCTCGTAAAATCATGTCAACCGTCTATATCTGGTTGAGTATTTTGATTTTGTCTGTCTAAATAAAATGACGAACTAGTCCACGAAGGCATCTAACAAGTAAGATCAAAAGATTGTTCTTTTTATAATAAGTGACTGAATTCAGTTCGAGACAAGACTTGAGTGAGTCATCGAGCAGAAAAATTCAGGGTGAAAATGCAGCAGTAAATACTGAGAATGCTATTTAAAATTCAGGGATTGCTTATCATGACGAATGAAACAAGAACATCAGTAGAAAGGAATTGTAATCATTTACATTTTACAACGATGAAAATAGGGTAAGTAGCACATAGAGGTTTAATAAATGAGAGCTATTGTGTCTGTGTGTGTGTGTCAAGAAGACCTGATCCAGCAATAAAGAGCTTCGTAAGTTTGTAATATAATGCAGTTTATTTTAGAGTATGTAATGTATTCCTAAAACCAAGAACGTTGGTGGAAATTGCTGTGACTTTAAGCCATCTGATTTTGCCGCGAACAAATCAATTTTGTTCCAATCCTGGTTCTCTCGAGGTTAGGCGCTCGAGAAAGTTGTCGTACTTCAGGGCTTGCTGTACAAAACACAGATTGAACAACTACAACAAGGGAGACAGTGAAGCTCATATGACACATTCATTGTTAAGGACGCGAAATAATTCCTCAAGATTTCTGCTCAGGCACTCTCAGCGTTGGAGGCTTGGTACAAGTTTTGAAAAATACCATTTAGTTAATGATTATTTCGTTCCCTGATTGATTTCAGAGACTAATCCTAACTAAAAACTAAAAATGGATGATTAGATATTTTAATTTTTCTGTGAAATAATTTTTCGGTTTGTTACTGTGAATTAAAAATATCATATGCAGTTGAAAAGACCTCTGACAACTACATGTCTAAAATATGAGAAGTTTACGGAAGTTCAACTTTCGACCCATTAATGAACTGATTAATTGCTTTTCTGTACATTTTGCTGCCGATATCTATTTTTAAATCAAACAGCTCTTTAAGCTATGCAACCACCATGGAATCGGCCATGATGCTTCACTGAGTTTTCGAAAATCAGTCGAAAACTTTGGCAGGCACCCTTAAAAATTTAGACATTTCCCTCAGTCACCAGTTTAGAATACTGTTATGGGGTTTACGGGAGAACCTTGGTAGCTTTTTACAGATGGATCAGAATCAAAAATTTAAATCTAGCTATGACCTATTTGTTTTGAATTGATTATCTACAAAGACTTTCATGCTCTGTAAATCCGGAATGAAATGAAATAGAAAAAGATCATGTTTTGCGAAAGCAATTCAATGCTTTATATTAAATATTGAATGGCAAAAGATTCAAGATTGCGAGAAATAAAAAACGATAAAATCCATTTCTCTTTGTCCTCCAAGTCTTTATTTTCCTTGAAATGTAAATAACAATATAGGGTCAAAAGGAAACCACTGATCGGCAAATCAGAAGGACAAGTCATACACAAAACGGCCCCGCTGTGTTCATTTGAGTTCTCATCCTCCCAGTAAACTGAAGCAATATGCTCATACATAGGCTCTGGTCTCGTGTTATTTGCCCAGTTCTCGTTTGCTGTGTGTTGGTCTCTTTTGCAGAGGATAATTCATCAAGGCTCAACGATGCAAATCTAGGGAAAAGTAAGTTATCGAAACGTTTACTTCCCTTGTTTTCTTGGGGCACACAGATATAGGAACAGAGAGATAGAACGAAAGCGAGGATGACTGACTACCATCTGATTCCATAGAAACATGTAATATGGCTTCGTTTTTAAGATTGGACATTTTGGGAAAGAACGTTACCGTTCAGAATGATTATTTTTCATGAGTTTTCATAGGAAACAATCCCTGCCGGCCCTGCAACATGAAAATGATTTATTCATTTAAGCCGTAAAAGACATACGAAGCTCATAGTTTACATAACTTGAGCGTTAAGTTTCCCGAACATCTCATCAGCGTTTTACTAAACTTTCTAGTAAAAATAATTCTGAAGACTACACCTAAGGAACACCCTTATTATCTCGAAAAGGGAAAGTGCTCAATTATTTTTCACGCCCTTTCGTGAAAGTGAGCAGTAATAAGTGATAAACTGTCAATGTTTTGTTTGCTCAATTTACATAACAGGAGGGGGAGAATGCAATTTCCTGTGAGTCACATTAATTACATTTTACCTCAGGGAAGTTAAAAAATTTATTTTTCCTGAAAAATTGGGGGTAAGTAGACGCCATAAGAAATTATTTTTGGAAAAACAAATTTTTTACACGAGGATTGGGTGTTAAATTAATAACGGTCCATGATCTCATGATAGGACCAGAGGAAATGGACTCTTTTGTCAGGTATATCGATGAGCCTCTCCCGTGGATGCTAAAAATGAGCTTACTTTTCTCTCGCCAACTAATTAAAAACTGCTTAGATTTCCCTAATCTCTCAACAGATCCACAAAGCACCATCAATTTCCGATTTAGTCTACCAATGACAATAATTTTCGCCACAGCCATATTATTTAGCTTCGTGATGTCTGTGATAGGCAATTCTCTAGTGATTTGCATCATAGCCAAACAACAATATATGAAAACATCAACCAATTGTCTCATTATGAACTTGGCTGTTTGTGATATTTTGACCACTTTACTCCTGACACCAACTTTCACCAGAAGAATTTTTCTCGGCGGCAGATGGTTTGGCGGTGATATTGGAAGGGTCACTTGCAAAATAGTGGAATACGGGAACTCTTTTCCAATTTACTGCTCTCTTTTAAACCTAGTTGCAATCGCCATTGATCGATGTCTTGCCGTCACTCGACCACTATCTTACAAACTTTCATCAAAATGGCTGGTAAAGATTTCAATTCCTGTAATTTGGTTGATTTCACTTTCGTTACCAGTAGTGAGTCTGTCAGACACACAATTATTATACTATGACGGTGACGTGTGGCCGAGATGTGAAGAGAAAAGCGGTCGAGGCTCTCTCGACTTGTACTTGGCGAAAGCTACTTTAGTCGGCTCGTTTATCGCATTGATTACACTTTATTCAGTGATTTCTTATCGTCTTTGGAGAAGAAACATTCCTGGTGAGATGCCCAGCAATCAAAAGGAACTTGTCATTCGTACAGCACGAAAGGTCACCGTTTTAATGATATCAATTGTAGTTGTCTTTTTTGTTTCATGGGCACCAGCCTTTGCTTTTCTCATAATCGTCGAATATGGAAACGCTGGTCCGACCTTTGGAGCAGTTTTAGTGCAACATCCCTTCTTATTTGCTATAAGTTACTGGCTTATTTGTAACAACAGCGCCTTTAACCCTTTGCTGTATTTCATATTTATTGAAAGTTTCCGTCAAGGCTTGAGATCGGCCTGTTTAAGATGTCGAGTTCCTCGATTCTCACCTCAGGAAAGGAGGGTCAAAACTGGACAAGAATTAACGAGGAATAGGCCAACTTTGGATATCATCAATAAGGAAGAAGGAAATATTGAATTGAAAGCATACTCTGTGTCAACAGTAATCTAGAATTGCATTGGTTTTGCTTTACTTTGCTCTGTGATTGGTCCAGAAACTTAACCAATCAGATCTGAAACAAAAACCAATCCTGACTAGGTCACTTACGTTTTCCCGCGCCTCAGGTCCGTTTGACTCTGTGGTCTCATTGGCTCTTAAAGGTTTTACCGTTTCTTCTGATTGGTCGTTGTGATAACTTAGGTTTTGGTTTTTAAGATAATCAATAATAACTGTAAGAGGTTTTGAACGGAGTAGATATTTTCTTGTAATGATAATACTAATAATAGT
The DNA here is from genome assembly GCF_964200805.1 of Pocillopora damicornis. Taxonomy (NCBI): domain Eukaryota; kingdom Metazoa; phylum Cnidaria; class Anthozoa; order Scleractinia; family Pocilloporidae; genus Pocillopora; species Pocillopora damicornis. The sequence goes on along the minus strand of NC_142679.1, from coordinate 8,693,904 downwards.
AATAATAACATGACTTGCTTATATAGCGAAGATATCATTTGGGGTATTTTCAACTGCACTTTACAAAAATAAAACCAGAAGTAACCAATACTGATAACTAATAAATACTGATATTATTGACCAGTTGACTGATATAAAAAAAATCATATACCGCATAAAAAAGTAATCAAAATAATGTTGTAGGTTCTCAGTAGAAATGACAAATATATCAATCAACGAGGAATAAGACAATAAAATAAAATTTCAAGATAAACTATTTATGATAAATCAATTACCAGATTACGCACCCAAAGCCATTACAAAAGATTTTTTATAATTTCTTAATATCTGTGCTTGTTGAGTTTCTAGTTGAAGGAGATAACACAATCCAAAGCTTAGGTGCAGCTGCTTTATAAGAACGTTCATGACTCAAATGACACTTTATAATATCCCATTACTGAGCGCAAGTTTCATCCACCCCTTCTTTTCGACCCAAAATTGAACTGATTTTTTTTTTTGTATGGAGAAATATGCAACCACCATGGTACTGGCCATGATGCATCAGATTTTGAAAAATTATTTGGTCTAGGTCTTGAAAATGCTGCCCTCGGCCTACGGCCTCGAGGTCACAGTTTTTCACCATACGGACCGACCCTCAGCCGGTAAATAACATATTTATCTTTTTTAAACTTGACGAGATTCTTTCTGAAAGAACCCGAATGATTTAGGGCCATAAATACGGCAAGATCTTCCATAAACTGAACAATTTTTGAGCAAGTAACTGGTTAAAATAGAGGTAATGCAAATTAAAGAGAGATGCCTCACTGAAACATTTTCATTTCCGCAACAATAAAGGTGATTTAAAAAGCTTCTTAACAAACTTTGAAACATTATTTTTACAAGTATCTGTCATCATCTGACACCTGTCAATTAGAGAGCGCGTAAGAAAAAAAAAGCGCAAGAAGATTTGAACAACGGAACTAGTTTGGCTAGGACTGTCACGACAATGTTTTCTTCAAAAACAGTTGATGATCTAACAAAAAGTACTCACTCTCATCGAAGATTCATTCATGTAGGAAGATTTACCTCTGTTCGTTAAGTAAACGGCGAGGGAAGTAATTGTGAGTAAATTCAAATTTTTTATTTTGAAGTTGTGAGTTTGTTCGTTTGTTTGCTGCAATGGCGTGTGTAAATTTGATCTTTCCTCCACAAAAACTAAATTCGAATGGTACACTCCAACGAAACACGCAGGGATTTAATGCGGCCTTTTTTCAATCAATTCCTTCAGTTTCTGTTGTGCAATTTACGGTACAAATGTCCAAATTTAACGGACTTGGAAAGAATCACCGAGAGCGTTTATTTGTTGTAGAACTTAAATTAAAACTTCGCTCGCTCTTTCATTACGAACAAATTGTTTGATATTAAATTAATGAAAGTTCCATCGTTCAGTTTAACTGTAACCAAACACTTCACGTTTTAACTTTCTATGTACTTTTTGTGAACGATTAAAGTTAATTGCAAACGGTTTTTAGACCGCCTGTCAACCAACGTAATGACATTATTGCTTACACAAATTCATTCTGAAACCAATATTTTTCTGTCAACCAAAGTGATTTGGGAGAAAGAAAAGAGAGGATTTCTAAGTTATTTATCGGCTTGAGGTAGTGACCGACGTGTTTGCTTAAAAATACTACCTAGTCGGAAAAACGAGATATATTTTTGAAAAATGGCAACGAAAGTTGGAATGTACTTGGCGATTCACGAAAGCGTTACCGTGGCCCGTGGGCAGAGATAGGAAAATACTGACCGGGTAAAGAACCAATCAGATTGCAGGATTCGTTACCGTGCCCTCTGAAAAAAAATAAATTTCAGTTAGTATTCAGTAGAGAGGAGTTTTGATCGATTTGTTTTCCTCGATCTTTTAAACGTTAGGACAGCGTCAAAAAGTCGGTTTTTAAAGCATTTTTTAACTGAACTCACTCAGTTTTAATATTAATTCTGGTCATAGTGAAGTAAGAACGCTTCGTTGATCGAGTTGATTGAAGTTCCGCAATGGATCTTCTCCATGCTAATGGCATGACTATCTTGAGGGGTTATCGAGAAAGAAGGGGAAACAGCCAAGCTTCCGAATTCAACGAGTCTTAAACCTTAAATCTAATATAATGCATCTTTGCGTATCAAAACATTTTCTCGAACAGGTCCCAGTTGTGCAGAGATCTTTATGAATATTTGATAAGCCCCCTTTATTAATACGGCTTAAAAATTTACATATTTCCCTCATGTTTCATAAGCCAAGGCAATTGAGCGTTGAGATGGTGAGGTCTACAGGAGAACTTTTTTTAGCTTTTACAAATGGATCAGTGCTGAGTATTTGATTTTATTTATTTATTTAGAGTATCTACAAATAATTCTTACTTTGTGGATCCGAAATGAAATAAAAAGAGAAAATGATAATTTCCTGTAAAATCATTAATATTCAAGACTGCAATAAAAAAGCTATAAAATCTATTTCTCTTTGTCCGTCCAGTCTTTTTTTCCGAGAAATGTAAATAAACAATATACCCTCAAAAGGCAAACCACTGTTCGGTTAATCAGAAGGCCGTGAAATCATAAATATACAAAACGGCGTTGCTGTGTTCATTTGAGCCCTCATCCTCCCGCTAAACTGAAGCATTATGCTAACACATAAAATGTGGTTTCGTGTTGTTTGCCCAATTCTCGTGTGCTATGTGTGGGTGTCCTTTGCAGAGGAAAACTTATCAAGCCTTAACGATACAAATCTACAGAAATGTAAGTTATCAAAACGTTTATTTCCTTTGATCACTTTCCGTAAATAAAGGAATACAGCCAGGAAGACTGACTTGCACCCGATCCACCAGAAACCTATAAAACAGCTTCGTTTTTAAGAGTGAAAATTTTGGGGAGGAACGTTACCTTTCAGAATGATTAATTTGCATATGTTCAGTTTTCATTAGAAACAATCCCTTCCAGCCTGCAGCGTGAAAATGCCTTTATCGTTCCCTGGCTCCGTGGTTTATTTAAACCATAAAAGACCTACAAAGCTCATAGTTTACATGACTTGAACTTTAAGTTTCCCAAACATCTCACCAGCGTTTTACTTCAGCCTATTTTATTAAAAATAATTCTGGAAATTAAACATAAGGAACACGCTCATTATCCCGAAGAGGAAAGCGCTCAAGTATTTTTTCACTCCCAATCGTTAGAGCGTTTTGAGTAGTAGTAAGCGAGAAGCTGCCAGTGTTTTGTTTGTTCAATTTACATAACAGAAGATGGAAAATATAATTTCCTGAGAGTCCCATTAATTGCATTTTACCCCAAGAAAGGTTAAAAAAAAACTCTAATTTTCCAAAAAAACTTTGGTTCAGTAAACGTTGAAAGAAATGATCAGTTTTAAAAAACTTTTTTTTGAATAAGGATTGGGTGTTAAATTTACTTTGCATCACTGATTTTGTACTCTAAATAAAAAGGCCCAGAGATAATAGACTCTATGTCGGCTATATCAATGAGCCACTCCCCTTGAAGCTTAGAATAAGCTTGCTTTTCTCTCGTAGATTCACTCAAAATGCACGAATTTCCTCATTTCTCAGCAGATAAACAAAGCATCATCGATCTCCAATTCAGTTTACCAACGACAATAATTCTCGCCACAGCCATATTATTTAGCTTTGTCATGTCTGTGATAGGCAACTCTCTTGTGATTTGCATCATAGCCAAACAACAGTCCATGAAAACATCAACCAATTGTCTTATACTGAACTTGGCTGTTTGTGATATCTTGACCACTGTTCTCCTGACACCAAATTTCATCAAAATAGTTTTTCTTGGAGGCAAATGGTTTGGTGGTGCTTTGGGAAGCTTCACTTGTAAAATGTTGGAATACGGAAACTCCGTTACACTTTACTGCTCTCTTTTAAACCTAGTTGCTATCGCCATTGATCGATGCCTTGCCGTCACTCGTCCACTATCTTACAAACTTTCATCAAAAAGGCTGGTAAAGATTTCAATTCCTGTCACGTGGTTGATTTCATTTTCATTACCCATAGGAAGTCTGTCGAACACACAATTATACTATGACGGTGATATGAGGCCGAGATGTGAAGAATTAAGGGATCGAGGCTCTCTTGACTTGTATATCACAGTAGCTACTTTAATGGGCTCATTTATTGCACTGAGTGCGCTTTATTCAGTGATTTCTTATCGTCTTTGTAGAAGAAACATCCCTGGTGAGATACCCAGCAATCAAAAGGATCTTGTTATTCGTACAGCACGAAAGGTCACTATTTTAATGATTTCAATTGTATTTGTCTTTTTTGTTTCATGGACACCAGCCTTTGCTTTTCACATAATCCTCGAATTTGGAAACGCTGGTCCGACCTTTGGAGAAGTTTTAACGCAATACCCCCTTTTATTTGCTATAAGTTACTGGCTTATTTGTAACAACAGCGCCTTTAATCCCCTGTTGTATTTCATATTTATTGAAAGTTTCCGTCAAGGCTTGAGAACGGCCTGTTCAAGATGTCGTGTTCCTCGATTCTCACTGCAGGAAAGGAGGTTCAAAACTGGACAGGAATTAACGAGGAATAGGCCAACTCTGGATATCATCAATAAGGAAGAAGGAAACATTGAATTGAAAGCATACTCTGGGCACAATCTATGAGTGGGAGTGTCTTCCTTTAAGTATAAAACGTTCGTAATTTATCTGTGTGACCATGCACAAGAGTATGAAAGAAGACCTCTCAGACTTAGGATAACGTTTGAATGTTTTCCTTCGGCAGTATTATGTAAGCGTAAGTAGGTGGAAAAAGTGAGCCATGTATATTCCACTCCTTCTCTGTTTAAAGAGATGAACTTTCTTCTGAAAAAATCGGAATGTCATAAGTATTTCAGAATTGCTTTGGTTTTGCTTTACTTTGCTCTGTGATTGGTCTACAAACCTTGCGCCACTTTCTCGACCAATCAGATATAAAACAAAAACCAATCCCGACTTGGTCGCTCGCGTTTTCCAGCGCTTCAGGCTGTTTGGTTGGTTTAACGTTGAGTTCTCATCTTAAAAGTTTTTTACTTTCTTCTGATTGGTTTTTGAGATAACTTAGGTTTTGGTTTTAAGCGAATCAATAACAATTACAAGAAGTTTTAAACTAAATAGACATTTTCTTGTAATAGTTATAAAAATAATAATACTAACAAAAATTTATTTAAAGTTATATAGCGCAGATATCAATTGGGATATTTTCATCTCCACTTTACAAAAATAAAACTAAAAGTAACCAATACTTATAACAGATAAATACAGATATTATTAACTAATATAAACAAAATAATATACCTTACAAAGTGATTAATATATCAATCTACGAGGAATAAGCCAATGAAATAACATCTCAAGATAAAATTATTTGTGATATATCAATTTATGAACCCTAAATTATTGAAAAAGCTTTCTTAAATAAAAAGGCCTTTTGCAATTTCTTAAATATATCTATGTTTGTTGAGCTTCCGATCGAAGGAGACAACACAATGCAAAGCTTAGGTGCAGCTGCTACGAAAAACGTTCATGACTCAAATGATACTTTATGATATCTCATTATTGAGTGTTAGTTATATCCACACCACTATGGTACTGACCATGATGCTTCAGATTTTGAAAAATGATCTGTGAGTTAGTTTTAGTGTAGCTAAAATCAGTTGTTTGCAGTTGAAATGATGTCTTTTGCAAACGATAAAACAACACAAGATCAGTGACAAGAGGATGGAATAATTTTACTTTGCCAATATCTTTGCAGTCAGACCTTAGCAAGTCATGATCTTAATAAATTTCAGATATTCAGTTAAAGAGGGGTGTTGATCGATTTGTTTTCCTCGATCTTTTAAACGATAGCGCAACGTCAAAAAGTCGTTTTTTTAAAGCATTTTTTGACCGAACTCGCTCCGTTTGTACATTAATTCTAGTCATATTGAGGTAACGGCGTCTTCGTTGATCAAATTGATTGTAGTTACGCGATGGATCTCATCAATTCTAATGGCATGACTATCTTGAGGGGATTTCGAGAAAGAAGGAGGATCAGCCAAACTTCAAAATTCAATGAGTCTTAAAAGACTTCTTCAACGCCGATACCAGCAGAACCTCAGACCTAATATAATGCTTCTTCGCGTATTAACACATTTTCTCGAACAGGTTTAAGTTCTGCAGAGAACTTTACAAAAATTTGATGAGTCCTCTTAATAAATAAGGTTTATTTCCCTCATTTTTCACTCGCTGAGGCAATTGAGTGTTGAGATAACGAGGTCTACAGTATAATTTTTTAAAGCTTTTTAGAAACGGACCAGTTATGAGTATTTGATTTTATTTATTGACAGAGCATCTGAAGAGTTTTCTTACTTTGCAAATCCGAAATTAAAAAACAAGAGAAAGTGACAATTTTTATATCCCCTTGTCGTTCAAGTCTCATTATTCCTTGAAATGTAAATAAACAACATACAGTCAAAAGCAAACCGCTGTTCGGTTAATCAGTAGGACAAATCAAATACAAAACGGCAATGCTGTGTTAATTTGAGTCCTCGTTCACCCGGTAAGCCGAAGCACCATGCTAACACATAAAATGTGGTTTCGTGTTGTTTGCCCAATTATCATGTTCTATGTGTGGGTGTCCTCTGCAGAGGACAACTCATCCAGCCTTAACGATACAAATCTACGGAAATGTAAGTTATCAAAACTTTTATTTCCTTTGTTCACTTGCGGTAGACAGACTTAGGAATACAGCGAGGAAGACTGACTTGTATCCCATTCCGTAGAAACATGTAATGTGGTTCCGTTTTTAAGAGTGATTATTTTTGGGAGGAACACTGCCGTTCAGAATGATTATTTTGCATGAGTTTATTTTTCATTTGAAACAATCCCTGCCGGCCCTGCAGCGCGAAAATACTTTTATCGTTCTCTTAATGATTCATCCATGAAACCGTGAAAGACCTACGAAGCTCATAGTTTACATGACTTGAGCTTTAAGTTTCCCAGACATCTCACCAGTGTTTCACTTCAGCCTTTCAGTAAAAATAATTCTGGAGACTACACATAAGGAACACGCTCATTATCCCGAAGGAAGCAAGCGCACAAGTGTTTTTTCTCTACCAGTAGTTAAATTATTTTGAGAAGTAATAAGTGATAAGCTGCCAGTGATTTGTTTGTTCAATTTACATAACAGAAGGTGGAAAATTTAATTTCCTATGAGTCCCGTTAATTAGATTTTACCTCAAGAAAGATTAAAATAACTTTAATTTTCCTTAAAAAAAATTTGTCAAGTAAACGTTATAAGAGATAATTTTTGAAAACACATTTTTTTAAAATGAGGATTGGGAGTTAATTTCACTCTACATTACTGACTTTACACTTTAAATAAAAAGGCCCAGAGATAATAGCCTCCTGTGTCGGGTATATCAATGAGCCACTCCCCTTGATGCTGAATGTGAGCTTGCTTTTCCCTTGTAGATTCATTCATAATGCATGAATTTTCATCATTTCTCAGCAGATCTACCAAGCACCATCGATCTCCAATTCAGTTTACCAACGACAATAATTTTCGCCACAGCCATATTATTTAGCTTCGTGATGTCTGTGATAGGCAACTCTCTTGTGATTTGCATCATAGTCAAACAACAATCCATAAAAACATCAACCAATTGTCTTATACTGAACTTGGCTGTTTGTGATATCTTGACCACTGTTCTCCTGACACCAATTTTCATCCAAATATTTTTTCTTAGAGGCAAATGGTTTGGTGGTGTTATGGGAAGCTTCACTTGTAAATTTGTGGAATACGGAAACTCTGTTACACTTTACTGCTCTCTTTTAAACCTTGTTGCCATCGCCATTGATCGATGTCTTGCCGTAACTCGACCACTATCTTACAAACTTTCATCAAAATGGATGGTAAAGATTTCAACTCCAGTCATGTGGTTGATTTCATTTTCATTACCAATAAGAAGTCTGTCGAACACACAATTAATATACTTTGACGGTGATGTGTGGCCGAGATGTGAAGAAATAGGGGAGCGACTTGACTTCTACATTATGGTAACTACTATAACGAGCTCATTTATCGCAATTATTACGCTTTATTCAGTGATTTCTTATCGTCTTTGGAGAAGAGACATTCCTGGTGAGATGGCCAGCAATCGAAAGGATCTTGTTATTCGTACGGCACGAAAGGTCACTATTTTAATGATTTCAATTGTAGTTGTTTTTTTTGTTTCATGGGCACCAGCCTTTGCTTTTCTCTTAACCCTCGAATTTGGAAACGCTGGTCCAACCTTTGGAGAAGTTTTAATGCAATACCCATTTTTATTTGCTACAAGTTTCTGGCTCATTTGTAACAACAGCGCCTTTAACCCTTTGCTGTATTTCATATTTATTGAAAGTTTCCGTCAAGGCTTGAGATCGGCCTGTTCAAGATGTCGTGTTCCTCGATTCTCACTGCAGGAAAGGAGGTTCAAAACTGGACAAGAATTAACCAGGATTAGGCCAACTCTGGATATCATCAATAAGGAAGAAGGAAACATTGAATTAACAGCATACTCTGGACACAACTTATGAGTGGAAGTGTCTTCCTTTAAGTATAAAACTTTCGTAATCTAGCCGTGTGGTGTGAACAGCAGTATGAAAGAAGACCTTTCAGGCTTTACATAACGTTTGAATGTTGTTCTTCAGTGGTATTATATAAGAGTAAACAGGTTGAAAATTTGAACCATGTAAATACCACTCCTTCTCTGTTTAAAGAAAGGAACTTTTCTTTGCATTAGAGAAGTTTCAATGGAGTGTCAAAAGTAATCTAGAATTGCTTTAGTTTTGCTTTACTTTGCTCTGTAATTGGTCCACAAACCTTGCGCCACTTTCTCAACCAGTCAGATGTAAGACAAAAACTAATCCCGACTGGGATGCTCGCGTTTTCCCGCGCTTCAGGCCGTTTAGTCGGTTTAACTTTGTGTTCTCATTGGCTCTTAAAGGTTTTTTTTTTTCCATTCTTCTGATGGGTCGTTGTGATAACAAGGGTTTTGGTTTTGCGACAATCAATAATAACTAAAAGAAGCTATGAACTGAGTAGATATTTCCTTGTGATCATAATAATAATAATGATAATAAAATTCATTAACTTATATAGCGCAGATATCAATTGCAGTATTTTCATCTGCATTTTGTAAAAATAAAACAAAAAGTAACCAATACTAGTAATAAATAAATACTGATATCATTGACTGATATAAACAAAACAATATACCATGTAAAATGTGATCAAAATAATATGTAGCAGGTTCTCAATAAAAATGATAAATATATCAATCAACGAGAAATAAGCCAATAAAATTTCGAGAGAAAACTATTCAAGATAAATCAAATACTAGATTACGAACCCAAAGCTATTGAAAAAGCTCTCTTGAATAAAAAGATCTTGTGTAATTTCTTAAATATGTCTCTGCTTGTTGAGCTTCTAATTGAAGGAGACAACATAAGCTAAAGCTTAGGTGTAGTTGCTGTGAAAGAACGTTCATGACTCAAATGACAGTTTATAATATCTCATTATTGAGCCTAAGTTATATCCACCCCTACTCCTCTACCCCTGCTCTTCGACCCAATATTGAACTGATTGATTTTTTGTACATTTTGATCCTTAACATTTATTTTTTCGACGAAATACGCCATGATGTTTCAGGTTTCGAATAAAGATCTTTGAGTTAGTTTTAGTGTAGCTGATAATTCAGTTGTTTGCAGTTGATATGATGTATTTTGTATATGATAAAACAAATCCAGATCAGTGACAGGTGGATAGAATCATTTTACGTTAGCAATATCGCTTTAGTCAGACCTTAGCAAGTCATGATCCCAATAAATTTCAGTTATTATTCAGTTAAAGAAATATTTTTAATCGATTTTTCTTTGATCGTTTAAACGATAGGACAACGTCAAAACGTTGGTTTTAAAACCATTTTTTAACCGAACTCGCTCAGTTTGTACATTAATTCTAGTCATAGTGAAGTAAGGGCGTCTTCGTTGATCAAGTTGATCCGTAGTTCCACGATGGATCTCATCAATGCTAATGGCATAACTATCTTGAAGGGGTATTGAGAAAGAAGGATAATCGACCAAACTCCAAACTTCAACGAGTCTTAAAAGACATCTCTAACGCCGGTACCAGCAGAACCTCAAATCTAAGATAATGCATCCTTTTTTCGAACAGGTTTCAGTTCTTTGGAGAGCTTTATGAAATATGATAAGCCCCCTTTATTAATAAGGTTTGAAAATGTACATATTTCCCTTATTTTTCTCTTGCTGAGGAAATTGAGTGTTGGAGGTCTACAAGGGAACTTTTTAAACTTTTTAAAAATGGATCAGTGCTGAGTATTTGATTTTATTTATTGTCATAGTATCTACAGAGATTTTCTTATTTTGTAAATCCGAAATGAAATAAAAGAGAAAATCTTAATTTTCTGTAAAAGCATAAATATTCAAGACTGCAATAAAAAAGCGATAAAATCTATTTCTCTTTGTCCTTCAAATCTTTTTTTCCTATAAATGTAAATAAACAATATACCGTCAAAAGCAAATAACTGTTCGCTTAATCAGAAGGACAAATCATAAATATACAAAACGGCATAGCTGTGTTCATTTGAGTCCTCATCCTCCCGCTAAACTGAAGCATTATGTTGACACATAAAATGTTGTTTCGTGTTGTTTGCCCAATTCTCGTGTGCTATGTGTGGGTGTCCTTTGCAGAGGAAAACTCATCAAGCCTTAACGATACAAATCTACGGAAAGGTAAAAGTTATGAAAACGTTTATTTCCCTTGTTCACCTGCGGTAGACAGATAAAGGAATACAGCCAGGAAGACTAACTTGCATTCGAATCCACCGTGAAACCTTTAATATGACTTTGTTTTTAAGGGTAAACATTTTGGGGAAGGAACGTTACCGTTCAAAACGATTATTTAGTACGAGTTCAGTTTTCATTAGCAACAATCCCTGCCAAACTTGCAGCGTGAAAATGCGTCTATCGTTCTCTGATTGATTCATTCATTTGAGCCGTAAAAGACCTGCGAAGCTTATAGTTTACATGACTTGAGCTTTAAGTTTCCCAAACATCTCACCAGTGTTTCACTTCAGTTTTTTAGTAAAAAGAATTCTGGAGACTACACATTTGGAACACGCATATTATCCCGAAGAGGCAAGCGCTCAAGTATTTTTTCACTCCCAGTCGTTAGAGCGTTTTCAGCAGTAGTAAGCGAGACACTGCCAGTGTTTTGTTTGTTCGGTTAACATAACAGAAGGTGGAAAATGTAATTTCCAGTGAGTCCCGTTAATCGCATTTTACCCCAAGAATGGTTAAAAAAAAACTTTAATTTTCCAAAAAAACTTTGGTTCAGTAAACGTCAGAAGAAATTATCAGTTTTAAAAAACATTTTTTTTAAATAAGGATTGAATGTTAAATTTACTTTGCATTACTGGCTTTGTACTCTAAATAAAAAGACCCAGAGATAATAGACTCTTATGTAGGCTATGTCAATGAGCTACTCCCCTTGATGCTGAGAATAAGCTTGCTTTTCTCTTGTAGATTCATTCAAAATGCATGAATTTTCCTCATTTCTCAGCAGATCAACAAAGCATCATCGATCTCCAATTCAGTTTACCAACGACAATAATTCTCGCCACGGCCATATTATTTAGCTTTGTGATGTCTGTGATAGGCAACTCTCTTGTAATTTGCATCATAGTCAAACAACAATCCATGAAAACATCAACCAATTGTCTTATACTGAACTTGGCTGTTTGTGATATCTTGACCACTGTACTCTTGACACCAAATTTCATCAAAATAGTTTTTCTTGGAGGCAAATGGTTTAGCGGTCTTATGGGAAGCTTCACTTGTAAAATGTTGGAATACGGAAACTCTGTTACTCTTTACTGCCCACTTCTAAACCTTGTTGATATCGCCATTGATCGATGCCTTGCCGTCACCCGTCCACTATCTTACAAACTTTCATCAAAAAGGCTGGTAAAGATTTCAATTCCTGTAATTTGGCTGATTTCATTTTCATTACCCATAGAAAGTCTGTTGAGCACACAATTATTATATTATGATGGTGATGTGTGGCCGAGGTGTGAAGAAATTAAGGATCGAGGCTCTCTTGACTTGTATATTATAATAGTTACTTTAATGGGCTCATTTATTGCATTGATTACGCTTTATTCAGTGAATTCTTATCGTCTTTGGAGAAGAGACATTCCTGGTGAGATGCCCAGCAATCAAAAGGATCTTGTTATTCGTACAGCACGAAAGGTCACTATTTTAATGATATCAGTTGTAGTTGTCTTTTTTGTTTCATGGGCACCAGCCTTTGCTTTTTTCTTAATCCTCGAATTTGGAAATGCTGGTTCGACCTTTGGAGAAGTTTTAACGCAATACCCCCTTTTATTTGCTACAAGTTTCTGGCTCATTTGTAACAACAGCGCCTTTAACCCTTTGCTGTATTTCATATTTATTGAAAGTTTCCGTCAAGGCTTGAGATCGGCCTGTTCAAGATGTCGCGTTCCTCGATTCTCACTGCAGGAAAGGAGGTTCAAAACTGGACAAGAATTAACCAGGATTAGGCCAACTTTGGATATCACCAATAAGGAAGAAGGAAACATTGAATTGACAGTATACTCTGGACACAACTTATGAGTGGAAGTGTCTTCCTTTGAGTGTAAAACGTTCGTAATCTAGCCGTGTGGTGTGCACAGCAGTATGAAAGAAGACCTTTCAGGCTTTACATAACGTTTGAATGTTGTTCTTCAGAGGTATTATATAAGAGTAAACAGGTTGAAAATTTGAACCATGTAAATACCACTCCTCTGTTTAAAGAGATGAACTTTCCTCTGCATTAGAGAAGTTTCAATGGAGTGTCAAAATGGATCTAGAATTGCTTTAGTTTTGCTTTACTTTTCTCTGTGATGGTCCACAAACCTTACGTCACTCTCTTTACTAATCAGATGTAAAACAAAAACCAATCCCGACCTGGTCGCTCGCGTTTTCCCGCGCTTCAGGCCGTTTGGTCGGTTTAACTTTGTATTCTCATTGGCTCCTAAAGGTTTTTTTCCATTCTTCTGATAGGTCGTTGTGATAACTAGGGTTTTGGTTTTAGGACAATTAATATCAGTTATAAGAGACTATGAACTGAGTAGATATTTTCATGTGTTGATAACAACAATAATAATGATAATAATAATAATAATAATGAAATTTATTAACTTATATAGCGCAGATATCAATTGTAGTATTTTCATCTGCACTTTGCAAAAATAAGACTAAAAGTAACCAATACTAATAACAAATAAATACTGATATTATCGACTAATATAAAAAAAATAATATACCGTGTAAAAATGTGATCAAAGTAATATGTAGCAGGTTCTCAATAAAAATAATAAATATATCAATCAACGAGAAATAAGCTATAAAATTTCAAGATAAAAATATTTTTGATAAATCAATTACTAGATTACGAACCAAAAGCTATTGAAAAAGCTCTCTTAAATAAAAAGATCCTGTGTAATATCTTAAATATATCTATGCTTGTTGAGCTTCAAATTGAAAGAGACAACATAATCTAAAGCTTAGGTGCAGCTGCCATGAAAGACCGTTCATGACTCAAATGACTGTTTATAATATCTCATTATTGAGCCTAAGTTATATCCACCCCTACTCCTCTACCCCAGTTCTTCGACCCAATATTGAACTGATTGATTTTTTGTACATTTTGATCCTTAACATTTATTTTTTTGACAAAATACGCCATGATGCTTCAGATTTCGAATAAAGATCTTTGAGTTAGTTTTAGTGTAGCTGATAAGTCGGTTGTTTGCAGTTGATATGATGTATTTTGTACATGATAAAACAAATCCAGATCAGTGACAGGTGGATAGAATCATTTTACGTTAGCAATATCGTTTTAGTCAGACCTTAGCAAGTCATGATCCCGATAAATTTCAGTTATTATTCAGTTAAAGAAATATTTTTAATCGATTTTTCTTTGATCTTTTAAACGATAGGACAACGTCAAAACGTTGGTTTTAAAACCATTTTTTAACCGAACTCGCTCAGTTTTTACATTAATTCTAGTCATAGTGAAGTAACGGCGTCTTCGTGGATCAAGTTGATTATAGTTCCACGATGGATCTCATCAACGCTAATGGCATGGCTATCTTGAGGGGGTATCGAGAAAGAAGGATAATCAGTCAAACTTCAACGAGTCTTAAAAGACATCTCTAACATCGGTACCAGCAAATCTAAGATAATGCATCCTTGCGTTTCTAAACATTTTCTCGAACAGGTTTTAGTTTTTTAGAGAATGTTATGAAAATATGATAAGCCCCCTTAATTAATAAGGTTTGAAAATTTACATATTTCCCTTATTTTCACTAGCTGAGGCAATTGAGTGTTGAGATAATAAGGTTTACAGGAGAACTTTTTAAACTTGGATCAGTGCTGAGTATTTGATTTTATTTATTGTCAGAGTATCTACAGAGATTTTCCTATTTTGTAAATCCGAAATGAAATGAAAGAGAAAACGATAATTTTCTGTAAAAGCATAAATATTCAAGCTGCAATTAAAAAAGCGATAAAATCTATTTCTCTTTGTCCTTCAAGTCTGTTTTTCCTAGAAATGTAAATAAACAATGTACCGTCAAAAGCAAACCACTGTTCGCTTAATCAGAAGGACAAATCATAAATATACAAAACGGCGTTGCTGTGTTCATTTGAGTCCTCATCCTCCCGCTAAACTGAAGTATTATGCTGACACATAAAATGTTTTCTCGTGTTGTTTGTCTAATTCTCGTGTGCTGTGTGTGGGTGTCCTTTGCAGAGGAAAACTCATCAAGCCTTAACGATACAAATCTACGGAAAGGTAAGTTATGAAACCGTGTGTTTCCCTTGTTCACCTGCGGTAGACAGATAAAGGAATACAGCCAGGAAGACTGACTTGCATCCGAATCCACCGTGAAACCTTTAATGTGACTTCGTTTTTAAGGGTTAACATTTTGGGGAAGGAAAGTTACCGTTCAAAACGATTATTTTTTATGAGTTCAGTTTTCATTAGAAACAATCCCTGCCAACCTTGCAGCGTTAAAATGCGTCTATAGTTCTCTGATTGATTCATTAATTAAAGCCGTAAAAGACCTACGAAGTTCATAGTTTTCATGACTTGAGCTTTAAGTCTCACATCTCACCAGCGTTTTACTTCAGCTTTTTAGTAAAAATAATTCTGGAGACTACACATAAGGAACACGCTCATTATCCCGACGAAGGCAAGCGCTCAAGTATTTTTTCACTCCTAGTAGTTAAATTATTTTGAGCAGTAATAAGTGATACGTTGCCAGTGATTTGTGTGTTCAATTTACATCACAGAAGGTGGAAAATTTAATTTCCTGTGAGTCTCGTTAATTGCAATTTACCCCATGAAAGGTTAAAAAAAAACTTTAATTTTCCCCAAAACATTTTGGTTAAGTAAACGTTATAAGAAATGATTTTTGAAAAAACTTCTTTTTAAATGAGGATTGGGTGTTAAATTTGCTTTGCATTACTGACTTTAAACGACTGTGAATATATGAAAGTCATATATTTGAACTGCGGATAAAGACGTGAATATGAAAGCGATCTTCGCAGTAATGAACACTACTTGAGCAGTTGTAAAAAAAGAAGACCTGAAAATAATTCAGGCTTGTACGGGATTTGAACCCATGCATGACCTCTGCGATATTGGTGCAGCGCGAAGATCGCTTTCACATTCACGTCTTTATCCGAAGTTCAAATATATGACTTTCATATATTCACAGTCGTTTATTCATCACTTCACGGGTTTATTTGGTACCAACATATTGACCAGCTCCCAGTTGGCTTGTTAGCTTAGTTAGTAGAGTGCTGCACCAGTATCGCAGAGGTCATGGGTTCTAACCCCGTACAGGCCTGAATTTTTTTCAGGCCTTATTTTCACTACTGCTCTAGTAGTGTTCATTACTGGGAAGATCGCTCTCATATTCACATTATCGATGAGCCACTCTCCTTAATGCTGGAAATAATCTTGTTTTTCTCTTGTAGATTCATTCATAATGCACGACTTTTTATCATTTCTCAACAGATCTACCAAGCATTATCGATTTCCAGTTTAGTTTACCAACGACAATAATTCTCGCCACGGCCACATTATTTAGCCTCGTGATGTCTGTGATAGGCAACTCTCTTGTGATTTGCATCATAGCCAAGCAACAATCCATGAAAACATCAACCAATTGTCTTATACTGAACTTGGCTGTTTGTGATATCTTGACCACTTTACTCCTGACACCAAATTTCATCAAAATAATATTTCTTGGAGGCAAATGGTTTGGTGGTGTTTTGGGAAGCTTCACTTGTAAAATGTTGGAATATGGAAACTCTTTTACACTTTGCTGCTCTCTTTTAAACCTAGTTGCTATCGCCATTGATCGATGCCTTGCCGTAACTCGTCCACTATCTTATAAACTTTCATCAAAATGGATGGTAAAGATTTCAATTCCTGTCATATGGTTGATTTCATTTTCATTGCCTATAGGAAGTCTGTCTAACACACAATTATCATATTCTAACGGTGATGTGTGGCCGAGATGTGAAGAAATTAAGGATCGAGGCTCTGTTGACTTGTACTTATCGGTAGCTACTTTAATGGGCTCGTTTATCGCATTGATTACGCTTTACTCAGTGATTTCTTATCGACTTTGGAGAAGAAACATTCCTGGTGAGATTCCCAGCAATCAAAAGGAACTTGTGATTCGTACAGCACGAAAGGTCACTATTTTAATGATATCAGTTGTAGTTGTCTTTTTTGTTTCATGGGCACCAGCTTTTGTTGTTCTTCTTATCTTGGTCTTTGGAAACGCTGGTCGGACGTTTGGAGCAGTTTTGATGCAACACCCCCTTTTATATGGTATAAGTTTCTGGCTCATTTGTAACAACAGCGCCTTTAACCCTTTGCTGTATTTCATATTTATTGAAAGTTTCCGTCAAGGCTTGAGATCGGTCTGTTCAAGATGTCGCGTTCCTCGATTCTCACTGCAGGAAAGTGGACAAGAATTAACGAGGATTAGGCCAACTCTGTATATCATCAATAAGGAAGAAGGAAACATTGAGTTGACGGCGTACTCTGGGAACAATTCATGAGCGGGAGTATATCCCTTGAAGCATAAAACGTTAGTATAATTCAGCGGTTTGATCTTCCAATTAATTTGGAAGGAAGCCTCCAGATCAAATAATCTTTAGATTTTGTTCCTTAGTAGGTTCAAATAAAGTTTCTTCTTACAAGAACTTTACCTTTGAAATTTTGTTGACAGGTTATTAGTATCAGAGACAGAATGTTTCTGAGTCTTCGATAATTTGCATTATACTGTGTCTGATCGGTTGAACCATACCTGACTCCAATGATGATTCAGGCAAGAAATAGTATCATTCAAACTGATAAGTTATTAGTTACAACTGCAGGCTCCCTCTCGCTTTAAATCAGTGTAGGACAGACTTCTCTAATATGTGCTCTTAGTTCTATAGTGTATTTACTGCTTTTTACCACATAAATTCAAAGCAAAATCATTTCACTTCTTGTTATTAAGTGGAGTTTTAACGGGGGTATCTGAAGTAAGTTTACTTTAGTTAACTGCATCATTTATCACATACGTTGTACTATATAATCAACAGTCCAATTGTTGTAGCCAAATGGATAGAACCATCCCGGAAAGAAGGCTCCCCGATCATGGGTCGTTTTGCTGCTTTTTTCTGTCTCATTCCCCACTTATACCGCTTTCTCAGAGGTTCTTCCTCTATCTAAAATAGTTCAGTCAAAGCCGGTCAGGTTTCATTGAAATTGGAGAAAAATTAGACATTTTCCGAGTTCTGGATCAAAGGGTGGACTATCTTTAATAAACTCAAGGTCTTATCCGTGGCCTCATTTCTCAATCAAATAACCCTATCATGATGTTCATAAACGGAATAATTATTCAAGAAAGAACATGATTTAAAATAACAGCATTCAGCTCTCACTCTTGGCCTGCAAAGTACACCCAGAAGCGGTAACTATTCTGCATTTCTTCATGCTCTTTCAAAATGTAATCCAGAATATAGGAAAACTTGTTCGAGCGGAAATCTGCGAGATGAACCCAATGAGTATGTCCGGGTCGTGATCCTGCCCCTTTAAACTTCCCATCTTGTTGACATGTGGTTGTTTTTGCCCTTCCTTTTGGCACTTCGGGCTAAATGTCAAAACCTATCTATTGGCACAGCAATATTTATTTGGGTTAGCCAAGAAGTAAGATAGTCTTGCAATAGCTTTTTTGATCATTTCCTTTTCGTTCGGAGATTTTCTCGCAGAACTAAAAATAGTAACTAATAGCCCGAGAAGAAGAAATAACTTGATGTCTGCAAGGTTTTGTCACTTTTGTCACGCAATTCACAATGACTCAGACGAGAATGATTTTTGTTTGTTGTATGTAATCAAAGCATTAAAAGAATACCTCACAACGCGATGTTTTCTTTACTGTTTTCCTCTTTGTCTAAGGAAACTATCTTGACAACACAAAAAGGTAAAAAATAAACAATTAGCGAGGACAGAAATAATGAAGACCCCCGATGAGAAGGGGCGTCACCTTAAGCCGTCAACCTACAGTGTCACGCGCTAGTCAGTGCTCTTTCCCCTCCATCGCAGCATGTTTATGGAATAATCTACACAGAATAACCTAATTCGCCTTGGAATCAAGACTTCGTAAAATGGTGATGGGTATTTATCTAAAGATCCTTTTGAGCTGCGAGTTTTTCCTTCTGCTTAACTGCAACGCGATGGAAGGTTAGTTACAGTGTAAAAATCCTTTTGCATCCTGGAAGAAAAATATTACACAGCGTGCAGCATATTCTGCTCTCGGTTTACTTCGATTTTCTTCGGTTAAAAGTTTACCTACTGAATGCCAAATACATTCTGTATCTCATGTATAAAGGGAAGCCGTACCTTACCTTAGCAAGCTTTATTTCAATACTTAGTCCGTAGGAACAAAGATGAAATTCTTCAGTTCTTGCAAATATTAACTAACCTCCACGCTGTCATATCACAGCACGATATATATATGTTATTTGCCGGCTGGGAGGTCCGTATGGTGAAAAACTGTGACCGAGGTCTTGAAAATACTGCCCGAGGCCGTAGGCCGAGGGCAGCATTTTCAAGACCGAGGTCACAGTTTTTCACCATACGGACCGACCCTTAGCCGGTAAATAACATATTTATTGTTTTTAAACTTGACGAAATTCTTTCCGAAAGAACCCGAATGATTTATGGCCGTAAATACGGCAAGATCTTCCATAAACTGAACAATTTTTGAGTGGGTAAATGGTAGTTAAAATAGAGATGATGCAAATTTAAGAGAGATGCCTCAGCGAAACATTTTTATTTCCATAATGATAAAGGTGATTTGAAAGGCTTCCAAACAAACTTTGAAACATTATTTTTACAAGTATCTGTCACAATCTGACACCTGTCAATTAGAGAGCGCGCAAGAAAAAGAAAAGCGAAGGAACATTTGAAAACCAACAGAACTAGTTTGGCAAGGACTGTCACGACAATGTTTTCTTCAAAATAAGTTACTGATCTAACGGAAAGTATTATTCACTCTCATCGACGATTCATTCATGTACGAAGATTTACCTCTGTTCATTAAGTAAACGGCGAGGAAATTAATTGTGAGTAAATTCAATCTTTTTATTTTGAAGTTGTGAGAGTTTGCTCGTTTGTTTGCTGTAATGGCGTGTTTAACTCTGATCTTTCCTTCACAAAAACTAAATTCGAACGGCACACTCCAACGAGACACAAGGGAATGTAATGCGGCCTTTTCTCAAAAAATTCCTTCAATTTCTGTTGTGCAATTTAAGGTACAAATGTCCAAATTGAACGGAATTGGAAAGGCTCACCAGGAGCGTATATTTGTTGTAGAACTTAAATTAAAACTTCGCTCGCTCTTTCACTATGAACAAATTGCTCGAGAAAATTCAGATATTAAATGAATGAAAGTTCCATCGTTCAGTTTAACTGTAACCAAATACCTCACGTTCCAACTTTCTGGGTACTTTTTGTGAACGATTAAAATTAATTGCAGAAGGTTTTTAGGCCGCTTGTCAACCAACGTAATGACACTATTGTTTATACAAATTCATTCTGAAACCAATATTTTTCTGTCAACCAAAGTGATTTAATAGAGAGAAAAGAGAGGATTCATAAGTTATTTATCGGCTTGAGGTAGTGACCGACGTGTTTGCTTAAAAATACTGCCCAGCCGGAAAACGAGGTATATTTATGAAAAATGACAACGAAAGTTGGGATGTACTCGGCGACTCAGGAAAGCGTTACCGTGGCCCGTGGGCAGAGATAGGAAAATACTGACCGGGTAAAGAACCAATCAGATTGCAAGAATCGTTACCGTGCCCTCTCAAAAAAGAATAATCATTGTTAATCGACGATAAATCCTTGTTATGCGGCAAATCCTAATTTTCTAGTAGCGAGTGCAAATTATTTTCCCGGCTTGAAATAAATGAGAAATTTTCAAATTCCTTTATTGACGTATTACTGAGGTGATATTATATAATCTGCCTTATAAAATTTAAGTTGATGATGAGTGTTAATATTTTTTCTACTGTCATCACAAAGGGCGTTCACGAAGTAAATGTTCTTTTGCCAAAAGTGGACCTAAATATATGTGTATTTCGGTGCTTTTTGTTTTGTGTTGTTATCATTTTTGCCTTTCGAGGGCAAAACTTTAAGAGAGGTGATTGGGTGTCCACCAACAGTACATCTCGTTATGTCACATAATCATGTCACCGGCCTAACAATTTTAATTTGCTGTAGTCCTGAAACGAAACCATAATCTTCTCACAATCTGTCCTTATTAAGTTTTGCCTGAATTAAAAGTGGAGAAAATCCGCCCTAAATTGTGAAAGTTTTGCGGGTTGGCATTTCACGGGGCTTTATTTTTTTGCGATGCTAACGGGGAGTTATAAAAAATCATAATAATAATAATAATAAAAGAAGGAATTGACTATACAGACAGCATTTCAGCATTATTTTATTTTCCAAAACCTTAATTAACATCTTAACCTTCATTCATTTAAGATTTCTTGTTTTATTTAACCTATGAAACAACCAAAGAAGTATTGCAGTATTCTGATCAATTGTCAGGTATTTGGGAGGCTATATTAAAGAAAGACTGCGTGGGTTTTTGTTGTTGTTGTTGTTGTCATTGTCTTCTTTGGGTTTTTCTTAACTGTTTGTACAGATTTGGAATGAAAGAGCATGAGCTTAAATCCTTCAAAGCCAACATATTGCACAATCCAGTTAGGTCACGTATTCCAAATTCATCATGAAATCGTCCATCCATCTATTTGTAATATACAAACTTCTTCTCTAAGTTTCACCTCTCTCCTCTGTTTTTGATTGGCTAACATGTCCTCAGCCAATGAGCATGCTGAAAAATTTGCATGCATATATATTTGTATGCACCGATTGCAGATCCGTGATCAGGACGTGGGTCGTGATATAAAGGTTGTTTTCTCTCGTTTTTGTTTATATCTCCTTTCCTACATTACAAATGTTAAAAAAGTTAATATTTATTTATCCCTAGGACAACTTAAAACAGAGCCGTCATCTCTGAGGTCCACCAGCGTGACGTCATCTTCAATATCAGATTTCACTGAACGAGTAACTACAGAGGAGGAACAGAACATTCCGACAACATTCGCCACCGGGCAGCCGGCCATAACAAATACTACCGTGATACCAAATGAGTCTAGCAGGCCAACAGCTACACTGCTGCACCATAAGAAGACTACTGTGGGCTCCGCCGTGGCTTCACATGGCACAGAAAAAAGTGGTAATTATTGTTTAAAGAGAATAAGCAAATTTTCCATTGAGGCCCTAATGATTACAAGCCTGATAAAAAACCTAAGAAACATACTCTTCATCATATCTTTCGCTATTACATGTCACTGATCAACTTTTCACCATAATGTCAATAGTGTTAGAGTGTTTCACTGTTCATGAGTGCTCGTTATTGACAATTTCTAGTAGATGGTCATCTCTGAATTTTTAAGCCCAATACCTCTGACCTCAGGGTACAGCATGCAGCGGGGTGGGATGATTCATGTAATTCATGTACGCTTGGAATACATGATCCGCTTTATCCCTCTAGAAGTACTTTGCTCTCTCTAAGATCTTCGTGTGATTTTGAAAGCTTTTGCAATCATTTTGTCGCACCGTGGTGATAAGATGTCTGGTCTCACTAGTCCAACAGAGTGATATTAAACTGAACTTAGAAAGCAGTGCCTGTGATAAACACACGCATCAACCCTGCAACCACTCAGATAAAAAAGAAAACTAACACCAATTACGACTCAATCGCTTTTATTTTTTTGCCCTTCGGATCGTTTGCAGCAGTCTTTAATGTGTGTGATTGCTTTGGTTTTGGTTTATCACAATAAATATAACTGTCCTCTAAGGATCATTGGGGTCGATTCTCACTAACCGACCTCTACAGATGATTATCCTATAATCGACTTTTCTTGCTCGCGCCGCCTGTCAGAGAGTGTTGGTTTGTACTGATCTAAATGTTCCGTTTTTTTCAGGAAAAACGCCCTTGACGTTGTATGGAGCAGTAGTGGGTGGTGCTGTTGTCCTAACAATGGCTGCACTTACAGCTTTCTGTTATAAAACTCATAGAAGCAGGTAACTTAATAAGCTTTACATGGGAATTCTTAGCTAAAGCAGTTTTTACCGAGATCACGAATCAGTGTTTACTTGAGGATGCATGGAGCAAACTGTCGTTTGCAAAAAACACTATCACAACTTAGTAAGACTAAAAATATGGTTCACAACGGGAATTTCCAAAAAAAAACTTTGATATTTGAAAGGGTTCGTATCTACTGCGTGTGTTTAAAACGTAAGAGATCTGTCAGTGACACTGATAAATGAATATAGGGGTAGTTACTAAGGAAACTACGGCGCTGTATGGGTGGGTAGTATCACAAGATAATTTGTAGCTAATGCTTTTCTGTTTGAAATTGTGAAGAGATTTACCCCTACTAAAAGCAATTTAATCCACAGGCCAAGGAAGGGAAGCCTACGGGTGAAATCTGATCCGGATTCAGAAGCGTTTGAAATGAAACCATTTCACACCAGGTACAGCATGTTCATTCAAATTAGGAACATAGTTAGGATACAAACATGGTCATTCTTGCTTGCTTGTGACTAAAAACATTTTTTTTACTAATTTGTTGTTCAATTCTTTGTCCTAAGGAATTCGTCCCCAGCAAGGGCCATCTCAGGTAAGGCAAGGGTCGTATTAGATGGCGCATTAGCGCACTAAAAAGATGAACACCGCTGAAATTGGTTCATATTGAAAGTCAAAGAGAATGCCTCTAGAATCTAGATAAATTTTTGTGTTGATAGTTGCGCGAAAGCACCTAGCTTTCTTTTGTGAATTGATCTGCTGTTTCAGTTGTTCTTTTCTAATTGGTCTAAGTTACACGCGGTATGAGACAAGATGTTCTGCCTTTCTTTTTCATCTGTGACAAACACTATTTACGCGGTATTAGTAAGTTTCGATGCTCAACTCTCTCATTTGTTGTTTTTCACCAAAAAAACTGTCGTTTTTATCTTTAATTCCTTTTTATAAAGTTGTTTTAAACCGTTTCTTTTAGCTCCCCCTGGTCAATTTCAGCACTAATCACCAATCGTGTACTGCACTGTTAGAGGAGGCGGAGCTTAGAGAAAATAACATACTCGCAGGAGTTTTGAAAAAGGTCCCACTGTAGCCTGTGGAGGACAAGTTTAGCAAAAAAGCCGAGGCAATGAGCGACATTTCCAGAAAATCACGATTTGATATGAATTCCACACTTTGCAATCTCCTAAAAAAATTTCCATAAGGTTTTCCTGACAATCAAATTAAAAGAAACAAATGGTAAAACAGCAAAGGAGTTTTTCCCTTTCGCAAAATTACGTCAATAAGTAGGCAAAGTGCTGTTTCTTGTACTAGCAATATGTAGAAGAAGCAAGTTTTTTGTACCCATTTTGATATGTCTTCTAGACGTCCTAAAGCAAAAACAAAGGTACAGTGGGCCTCTATAATCTGTCTTCTTCAAAAGCCCTATGGTAAAAGTGATTTATTCAAAGTGATTTTATTGAACCCAAGAAAAACATGCAGCCCTCTTTTGCGCGACGGAAAGTTGTGTCCTTGTAACGCGCTGATGTAAAAAACTGAACAAATGAAATGCTTATTGCAAAATTAAAAAAAATGCAATGAAACGATATGGGCCGTCAAGATATTAGATAGGTTGCGGAAAAAAAAAATGGTTAGAGTGGAAAGGAAGTTCTATTTCTAAGTGGTCATGGTATTCTTTATAAATATGGCGCCATGTCTTCGTTCGAGTCTGCGTTCTTTCTCACTATAAGTAGGCCTAAACAACTTTCCCTTCTTCTTAGACGCCTACCCTCCTCCTCTCTATTCACAATCGGTTATCAGGATTTCTTAGTTAGGTGTTGTGCAAACGTGTGTACTTTTGAAGACAAGTGACACCACAGAGGGTTGATCGTGAGTGTTTGGGTTTTGTTTAGTGCGCAGACTCAGAAGTCGTGATTCAACAGAAGATTTACTGGACATTTCTCGACGACAGCAAGAACGGGGAATGGCCATGAATGCCAATGAGAACCAGTTTTTTCCTCCACTTAGTTTTCAGGATCACCATTCAGCTCATGTGAATCCTGCACTGACCGGTGGTGAGTCAAATTGTGTTCGTACAGTACACTACCTTCTATTTCAGAGACTTTAGCCCATGTATGTTTATTTCGTTGCTTCCCCATTCAATCCAACATGCCTCTGTTTGTTACAATTTAGGCCGCTCAATAAATACATGTTAACTTAAAGGTAAATATAGAATCGATATAAACTCTAAGCTGCTATCATTATCCTATATTCAGAACATGGAGATTCGCCTGCACGGCAGACAACCAGAACCTTTCAAGACCAAATTCGAGTTCTCATCGAAAACGAAATCGACGAGTTAGTATATGACAGTGGGATCGAGGAGGAAAGCTCCGAGAGTCTCCGACGATCACCCGATCAACGAGGATCCTCCGAGTGCATCCCCGGTGGTACCTTGAATTCAAACGAAAATAATTCGGAGGGTAACAAGGACAGAAAAACACCTCTTGCTCAAGTAGGTGAACCGTTCTACCATGTTTTAGAGGGACCTGGGGACGAGAGCAATTCTCTAAGACACACTGTAGATGAAAATGAGAGAGTTGAGTCAGCAAGTATTTATCAACCGTTCAGTATCAGCCGTCAGAATTTTTCCAAGCAAGGGATCTTAGTTGACAACGCTGATGCTGAAGATGAGACGATATTGTCAAGTTCTGGAATTTATCAGCCCTTAACTCCATCAAAGGAAGTCATTTTAGATGACAAGACAAAAGTGACTTCGCATGGTGGCCTTGATAAAATAATCGACCACAACGACACGAAAGCCGCTGGATCATCTACAGCAATGTATCAACCTCTACTCGATAGACACAAAGCGCGATCGCAGTCGAACATTGACAGACCACGATCTGTTTCAGGAATCTATCATCCCTTAACGCCTAGTCCTGAGAGGGAAGGGCGTCATAAAAGAAGTTGGACAGCCCCGCAAGATGTACTATTGCAGGACCTACCTAAGACTTCGAGGTCAGAAAACAGACAAGGTGAGACAGACCCGGTTTATCAAACAGTGGTTGATGAGCAACGGTGTCCCCTGAATATTGACGACCCAGCAAGTGTATCTCCTCGTTCTCCGAGACATTCCCCGCGGCCAAGCCCTCATGAACAACAAAGAACAATCCACGAACCAACCTACATGGCAGTTCACGTGAGGCCCTCACGACAAAATGGAAGGCCTTGTAACAGTGAACATGAGCCCAGGTACACCCCGCCACCTTGTCGGAAATGCCGTTCCCCCGTACATCCTTCAGTCTCCAATGCCCGCGCAGGCCACCGAAGGATTTCCAGTGATAGCGGCCGTGCTTTGTCCGCAATGCTAAACCCTGACAATACCGACGCTTCAGGTCCACCTGATAATAGAAGTTCCCTTAGCGTTCTACCACGTCACCTTGGACACCGTAGAAACAGGAGCGACATCGGGCTATGTCCCATTGATCAAAGCCATGAGCATGCGTCGCGACGTCAGACTTCGGGTAGCGACGGTGGAATTCCGCGGACATCAAGCATGAGATCACTTGTAACAGAGTTTCAGAGATCAGCCAGTGACACAACTCATTGTAGGGTACATATCGGACCTTAAATATTTGTTCGATTGCTACTGAAGCCAAGGTTATCAAAATTGAAACTTTGCGTTAACTTCTGAATATATGAATGAGTGAGATTAATCCAATACCTTAAACTTTTGTTGAATACCAATGAACGATAAAACGTGAGAAGATTTTGGAAAGATTTCGACATTCCATCTGCGCGGGTAAATTTTTAGGAGCTGATTATCCGTCAACTGACCCTCAGTGCTCTATAGATAATTGCAAATTCTCCTGATTGTACCGCAGCTTTCACCAAGGGATAACTTAATAATTATTCCTAGATTCTCAGGGATCACTTTTCTTCCGAATGTATTTTATTATTATTGGCAAGATAAACTTGGCGTCGATGATCCTCAAACCTAGTTCAAGCGTACGACGCAAATGCAAGTACAAGGTAAAGAATGTGCGAACGATTCTGGCGCAAATGCAAACGCAAGCGTAAGCGCGGAACAAGAAATTGAGAAAATTTTATTTCTTTCACTTGTGTTTTACACAAGGATTTGAACTTTTGTCTCATGTGTACATCTTGTATCGATCCTTTAAATCCGAGCCAAATAGTGACCAGCATCTATTTTCTCTTTACAGTAATACAGCTGAATTATTCAGTAAGATGATAAGAATAGCGTAAACGATCGCCAGCTTAAGAGGCTTTGATTGTGAAACGAATTCTGCTCGTCAGTAAAAAAATTAAATGTTTTGGGGAGAGTATGGAGAATATAGATACTGATGAAATTGATTGATAAATTTCAAGAGGGAAAGCGTTCTACTCTAAATTGTGTTGCAAATAATACAACAAATTAATCGTTTTGAAGAATCTTATGGGGGGGGGAGCGAAGTAAAGCTTATTTTTGTCGCTTTCTTTTCTTTCCCATTTTTTAGTTTTTGTATATTTTTGCTCTTCGTTTTTATCAATATTTCTTATCATAGTCCGGTAATTAGGTCACAACAGTCATTTGTGCGATAATAGTATTCATTCAGCGTGGCTTTTGCTATCGCTACGCATGGATGAAATTCCCAATAACAATATTCTGCTTTTTTATCAAATAAAACAGTTAGATTCCATGTTACGCATAGATGAAATTCCCAATGACAATATTCTGCTTTTTTATCATATAAAACAGTTATATTCCATGTTGTCGTAATTCTGCGCTGTGGGAAATCAAGGAGAACGTCAAAGTGTGGTTGGAACATCACTAACACACTCGACTGTACCACCGCCTGTGCTCCTTTTTCAGTGTTTTTGCCACATTTTGACATAATCTGTGGTCTGTTGCTGAGCAGAAGCACGGCATCATGGAATCTATTTGTGAAATAGACGGTTCAGGTCCTGACATTTCAATATATCTTACTGTTATTGAATCTAGGCGTAATTCAGCCTGTGGCTGTGATGGTTTAGTTAATAAAGTATTTATCTATCGCTCAACCAATCGGAAAAAAGTAAGATAGCTTTATTCAGCAGAAATTGTTTCTAATTTGACAAGCAAAGGATGAGAAAGCAAATAATCTTTTGATACTAGAATATGTCTCATAATTGCGAGAGAAACATTTCAGTGGACAAAAGTGCACAACTGTGTATTGCAAATTGAGATCAGTTCCTTTAAAGTGAAGGTTCACCATCATCTTTTTCCATGGTGATTATTTCTCAGGGCTACTCCTGATCATGTTTGGCCATCAGCACTACTCTGATATAAGCTCCCGTCGACAGAACGTTAGATTACGTGTATCAGATAACTTAGTTTGGAAAACTGGTCGGATTTTGGCTAAACGAGCCTTGAGCGATGACTCTGACGAGAAGAAAATTGCATAAGAAAAATACGTCTCACTATTACGAGAGAAATCCAAAAGTATCTCCCTCGAGACTACCCTCTGATAAAAGTAGTTGTCTCAATCAAGAAGAGGCCAATCAGGAACAGGTCCAACACTGACGTCAAATTGTTCAAAGTGACACCGGCTAAGTAGATAACACACCACCTGTGACATAAACAAGATTTTAGAAAAGGTGTTGTGTTCTATTTAAGTGCCTATTATGGCATTTCATTTTGGCGTTAAAGTCGACATACTTGTCAAAGAGATGGGATTCATTTGTTTGAGTTATTGCAAAGATGTTTAATCGCTCGTAGTAAGTGTGTTCAACGTATGTGCGGCGCTTTTCAGTTGCAGTTCATTTAAAACTGGTAAAGTTTGTGTTCTCAGTGTAAATAACGGTTTGTTTTGTCTACAACTCATTATATTCTGACGATGGCTACCTCTTTGACTACTTACGTTCTCGTTAACGGTAAGCGTCTTTTTTGATATAATTGTTCCACTGAATTTATTTTGAACTGCCATATTTTGAACGTGAAACACGACTTCCTAAATGGTTCTAGCGAAAACGAAGAGCCCAGTAAGCTAGACCTAAGATATTTCCTAAAACGATTGGTTCTACGAAAGATTTAGTGGAGGAGTGATTAGGCGTACATATCATTGCATTGTGTGAAAGAAAAGGTTAATGTTGCGACTAAAGAGTGCTATTGAAAATCAATGACAATCAAATCAAGTCAATAAAGCTAAGCATTAACAGGTAAGAAATGGCGATGAAAGTTCTCCATACGTAATAATTATTGATGAACAGGAAATGACTGCAGATCAAATGAACTTAACTGGTGATGATAAACTAAAAATAATAAAAATGTTTGTGATGTATGCCCTTTCGGAGTTCGAGAACTGTTTCAGACAATGACGATGATGTTATGAAGCGGTTTAACCCTTGTTTACATGTGTTCTTTTTATCTGAGATTTACGTTAAATGTTTTCTTCTTTTGGTTTGTTTTTGTTTTTTTTGTTTCTTTACCAAGCTCTTTTTATTCATTTTTCCTTGGCTGGCGTAATTTTCAAACGTGGGAGTTGGCCAAAAGAGCAGAAGCCACAGGTGTGGTCAGGACCAAATCCATGCTACGATAAAGATGGAAACCCGAAATTTGTAAGTCTTCATACAAATGCTGTTAACAGCAATACCTTTAAAAACCTCTAAAGTCCTAATGAATTGTAGAACTGAGACAACAACCCTCAAAGGTTTGTAAAAAACCAAGAAAGTGAACCACGTCACGTCAAGCTGAATCGTTCCATTGAAGTCTAGCTTTATTAAGTCGAACATTCCCAATCCTCTTCAAATCCTGGTACAGGAACCCATAAAGTAATGGGCTCCTGATGTTACCTTAATATTTTAATTATCCCATCTGACGCTAAAATTATCAAAACTTGCTCGGTGCCACAATTCATGTGTAACTTTTTCAAACCCTATGATCGTAGCCTCCTCCAAAAGACCCGCCATGGTTTACTGACGACATGTGCCATCTGAGCGTGTGCGCAGGAGCAATGGTTTTAACCAAGTCCATGTGTGTTATGAAAGGAGCCTTATGTGGACCGGTATGTTCATTACAAATATTGTTTTCTTGTATTTATTTTCCGAACTTAGTCGATGAAGAACTTCGAAGTGGCTTGGTTTTTTTTCTTCATAACACCAGGAACGTCTACTGCAATATGCATCCCTCGAAGCTTTTACATTATCCTGTGCAATCCTTCGGGCATTTGAACTTTTGGAGATTAGTTCGTTCAAATTCCCCCTCTCCTAAGCCAAAATTGCGTTCAAATACCCTACTCAAGCATAATTCAATATTAAGGAAATTGAATGCTGCAGAATTTGGTAAAGTCACTCGGTAGTTTTTGGTTTTATGGTTGGGTTTTTGACATGGATGCATCATTCCGTACGATGTTAACTTTTCTTTCTAAGCCATTAGCCCACGGAAGCGGGCTCTTTATCTTTAAACTCCTCCATATTGAAAATTGAAACACACGGTACTCCGCTGGAAAGATTTGACACTTCCAGATCAAATTTCCTACCCAGCCGGTCAAGTTCAAACTCCTCACCCACCCACCCCCAAGGAAGTCCTTTTGTGTCAAATGTCCGTGGGTTACCACCATGGGGGGAGGGGATTATAAATCTATGGATTGATCGGCACATAACGTTTGTTATGGCGGCTGTCTCATTTGAGCGTGTTTTTAGAATATGAACGGTACGTAACTTTCTTTTTCAATTTTATCCTTCCCTCTGTCCTTACAGGGTCAGTATTTAGCTGCAGTTCCCAAACCCCCCTCTCCGGCAGCCTGTTGTGTATGCAAGCCATGTAAGTGTCGTGTTGATCTTTCTTTCTCAAATTTTTTTTTTAACATACCCTGCATCCACTTTCAACGAGTTCGAGAAAGGGCAAAGGTTAATTGAATCTTATCACACTAAATAATGATGGTTTTGATAAAATTCTTTCATCTGCTTTGACTTAAATCCTTTGAATACCAGGATGTGATTGGGTATTCGTCCTTCCAACAGTTACACATTGTCTTGTAAGTTGGTCAAGATAAAAATAGCCATCTCTTATTACCTGTCTTCTGGGTACTGCGTTGATATCAAAAGAAGAAGTTAACTGGACTGGTTAGAGAGCCAAAGAACCTGGTTCTTTCACTGCAATGCACAATCTTGATTGCTTATTACTATATTATTTTTGTCTTACAAATGCAGTTGAACCACTTTGATGAGAAAGAACGAATGAAAAGGTTGAGAGATAGCATCTGCGCTAAGCCCACGTAATGCCAGATCTCACCAGAGTTTCTTTCCAGTCCGTGGTACAAATCATGTTATGAAACGTCGACGGTCGTCATCAGGTTAACAGCCGAACTCGGCACCGAAAATTGCCCGAAAATTCAACGAAGATCGTCTCCGAGGATGAGAGTCGCAAGTTAAACATACGAGTGCAACTAAGCTGTGTAGCACGAGAATTCTTTTTTCCGTATGTTTCTCTTTTATTTGGGGGGACAAATGATTAGTGGGAGCCGGAAGTCAGATGTACACTTGGACCTCTTCCCACAATTCAAAAAGGGGTACATACTGGACCTTAAAAGTTTGTTGCACTGCAAATATGGCAAGGTTCCAAGAATTAAAACTGTGCGGGCGTCCACATAACGTCTGATTATGAATGAGAACGACTACCTTTAACTTTTGTTGCATTCTAATAAATTCTGAAACGTGAGAATACTAAAGAAAGATGTCGACATTACACCTGCGCGAGTAATTCTTTAGGAGCCCATTATCCGTCAACTGACCGTCAATGCGTGCTGCAGCTTTCACCAGGCGATAACTTCTCGGCTGACCGTGCCTTTAGCAATGACTCTGACAAGAATAAAATTTCATAGGAAAAAAAAAGACTCACTAATATGGGAGAAATCCGAAAATATCGTTCTCGAGACTACCATTTAAAAGTAGTTAATTGTCTAAATAGCTATAAAAGTCTAATCAAGAACAAACACACCACCTGTGACGCTAAACACGACTTTAAAAAAGGTGCTGTCGTATTCTATTTAAGTGTCTGTTATATCAATTTTGGCGATGAAGCCGACATACTTTTCAAAGAGAGGGAATCACCTATTTCAGTTGCTCACTAGCTCTTAGTGGTGAGTGGCTTCGACCTCTGTGCGGTTCTTTTCAGTCGCAGTTGATTTAAAACTGGTATATTTACCTTGCGCTCTTGGTGTAAACAATGACTTGTTTTGTCTCTTACTAGTGATATTGTGACGATGGCTACCCCGTTGGCTATCTACATTCTTTTGAATGGTAAGAAATTTTGTCGTGCAAGAATTCCTCCGAATCTACTTTATTTCATATTATTTTGAACGTGAAACACAACATCGTACTCACGGGACGTGTGATTATGTTATGGTTAACAACTATTCATCAAGGTGGAAGTGAGCGGTTAGTAAGGGGGTCTCAATGGGGTTGGCCGTTAATTTAGTCGTTAGTCTTGAAAAAAGTTAACCGTAAAAAAAATTTCTGGTAAGGACAATGGAAAGATTTTAACCGTTAGCCGTAAATTGGCCAAAATTTTAACCGTTGGCCGTAAAAGCCGTCACACCGTTGAGACTCACCAGAGGTGGGTATTTTTCCGAGCCGCCAATAGCCCTTTAGGACCTTTTAGCCGCGCCGCCATTCATCCATGGCCACCATTAGCCACCGACACAAAGGTAAATATTTGTATTGGTATATATCAAAACAGTGAGGTAATATAACACAAACATGAATTGAACTCATCTGTTCCTGCAACGATTACAATATTTTCGGGCGGAAATCCCGAGCGAGTTCCTGGGAGGTTAATAGCAAAGATATCCAGAGTCTGAGTGGCCAGTCAGAGCGCGCCCTCCACGCAATTCACTCTTTAAGTATATACTAATGGAGTTTAATAATTGCTTATATTTGGTTATCTCATCACGAACAATTTAGGATTTTAACGAAATGTAGCGGAATGTTTGAGTTCCTTATTTGTAAGATATGTTGTTGGAAAAGAGACCAACCTTGAACACTACAGAAAAACGTTTCACTTTTTCACCATTATATACTTTTGTTTCCCACATTTCGCACCTTTGTTTTCTCTTGATATATCAACGGTTATCTTTCCTCATTTGCATTTGATAATTGTGAGATGTTGTCGTTATGTTTTTATAACGTTACTTTTTATCCTTAAAGGTTTTTAAAAAAACTCTCGTCATCTGAGATTTATGTTGAATTTTTTCCTTTTTTAAGTTTATTTTTGTTTCTTCACCAAGCTCTTTTTATTCATTTTTCTCTGGCTGGTGTAATTTTTAAACGTGAGAGTTGGCCAAAGGAGCACAAGCCACAGGTGTGGTCAGGACCAAATCTATGCTACGATAAAGATGGAAGTAACAAATTTGTAAGTCTTGGTGCAAATTCTGTTGACGTAATACGGGCTTTAAATACTTCCAAAGAAACTTCCACAAAAGTAATGGATCAACATCCGAGCAACTACGCACCTACCCCTCCCCTTACCCAACAGCAGTCAAATGATAACAAGTTAGGGTCAATGTTGGGGGGGTTAGGGGAGGGGTAGGTGTGCAGTTTCTCAGATATTGACATTAATCCAAACTAATTCTGGGACGAATAAGAACAAGTCGTGGAACCAAGAACCCTTTACAGCTAACTGTTAACCCCATCGAGACACTCCTCCCATAGGCTGAGAATAAAGATAGAAAGAAAAGTGGTCCACCTTGTATGACTCGTCAAAACCAGGTTGTTTCGTTGAAGACTGACTTACAGGTCAAATTCCGAATGCTCCTTAAATGTTACTAATATATTCTATTAATCCTAGCTGTCGCTAGATTTATCAAAAAAAATTACAGTGCCTAGCTCTATCCATGATTTTTAAAACCCTATGATCGCAGCCTATTCCAAAGGACCCGCCCTGGTTTACAGACGACATGTGTCATCTAAGCGTATGCCTAGGGCTCATGGTTTTAACAAAGTCCATGTGTTTCACGAAAGGAACTTCATGTGGAGAAGTAGGTTCACGAAAAAAATTTGTTTTTTTTGTTTTTGTTTGGACATGTTTATTTATTCACAATCATCATCATCGCATGCAATCATCAGCACAAGTAAGCTCATAAGGCCAAGTTTAATTATTCACCTGATCTTTGTCTAAAAAGACAGAAAGTTGAAGGGAGGACTTCATAAACACAAGAACTTTCGGTATTTCCCGTAATTGATTGACGCACACAATGAAGAGACGTTTCCAGACTTTTAGTTGCTGAAGAGCGTCGTAGTGACTTGAAACGAAACAGAAATGGGATTTCAGGGAAAGACGAATGAAGACTCGACTTGTTTTCTCGTATCACCATGATCGTTTACTGCAATAAAGTTTGTTGAAGTGGCTGTCTCTATTGAACTCTTAAGTATGTGTTCAATACAAACAGTAGCTTTAATTTTTTCCAATGTATTATTCTCTTTAACCTTACAGGGTGAGTATTTAGCGGCAGTTCCTGAACCCCCTTCTCCAACAGCCTGTTGTGTATGTAAACCATGTAAGTCTCCTGTTTTTTTATGTTTTTTTTTTACACGCCTTGCATCTACTTGACTTGAACTCGGAGTTTGAGAAAGCACAATCTTCAATCCTTTGAATCCCAGATGTGATTAGGAATTCTGCCTTCTAACTTTTATGCATTGCCTAGTAAGACTTGTAAGTTGGTCGAGAGTATTGATTTTACGTAGAAATATACAAAATATTAATCAGTAGCGGATTTAGGGGAGGGGCTCGGGGGTTGCCAGCCCCCCCCCCCCCCCCTCTATTTTGAGTAAAAAAAAAATGGCAGAAGGAAGAAAAGCCGGAAGGGCAAGCGACAAAAAATTAGTTCAAGGTCTGGATCCGCCACTGTCTACCTGTCTGCTGAATATCGTATTGATATCAATGACTCTTACATTGCAGTGCACAATCTCGATTGCTCATTTATTTTTTTTCTTCAAAATACAGTTGAGCCACTTTCATGAGAAAAAACGAATGAAGCACTTGAGTGAAGGCAGCATCTTCGCTTGCCGACGACATGCCAGATCTACTAATCTCTATCCAGTCCTTGGTACAAGTCGTGTTATGAAGTGTCTCCTGTCGTCTTCGCCTGATCTTGACTCAGTGCATCCGTTGCGGTTTCATGGCCTTGATTTACAACGCCCCTAGCTAGCTCCAAAACTAATTGATAAAATTGACGAAGATCGGGTACGGTCGGAGGTACTTACAGAGCGCGCGGTTTCCATCCTGTCATGCCTTTTTCAAAATATGATACAGTCCTATTACTGCACAGTGAATGTGCTCGGGAGAAGGGATCGGTGTGGGCCGAGGAACAGGTGTAATAAGAGAGATAGAGTATTTATAACATCGCTTTAAAATGCTTTCAATTTTTGATGAATTAAAAGGCATTACAGACAAATTAAAATGAGTGTCCTTAAGTGGCCAATCAAAAGTGAATACCGGCATTAGACCTAAATTTTGGGGAATTTTACTACTATGATAAAATAAAACATCAATAAACATGTGAAATATATTTGCGTGATTGAAAAGTCAATGAACACGCAATTGTTTGGTTTTTTTACCTAATTTATACAATGACAAAGTCATAAACTGATAATACATTGCAGATGATGTTTTATTGATTACAATGGCTATTATTGACATGGTCTTCGCAATGAATTGATTATACTTTGTAGTAAACCTTGACTATGACGTATTAATCATTTACCCTTTACACCTTAAGATTGGTGTGCATATTCTCCACACTGTTCCCTACACATTTCCAATGGTACTGACAAGGAGAATTTGTTCAATGATTTAAGAGCCTCTCTGGCGTGTGATCATCTCCCTTATTCTCATAACCTTAATGTTTGATTCAATAATGACACTGTAAGGAGAAATGAGATGCAATCATTCTTAATGGTTAAAGGGTTAACCCTTTACACCCTAACATCAGTACCCAAATTCTCCATACTCTTCTCTATACATTTCCTTTGGTGCTAGCCAAGGAGAGTCATTTAAAAATCAAAGCTCCTAGGTTGGTAATCATTACTTTTATTCTAATAATTTTTATAAATGATTCAACAGTATCACTGTAAAGAGAAATTAGCTGCTGGTCACTCTAAGTGGTTTCGTACTCTACAATGCATCCTCATAGTGAGGATAAAGTGGACTCCACCAATTAATAACTTTAGCATCATATGCTGGCTCAAGGATAACACTGTTTCCCTCTTCCTTTCTATATCGGCCATCACTACGAGGTGAATGAAAAATTAACTTAACGCTGTTATGCTTCATGTCACGACTAACACCAATGGAAGCTTTTGTCAATACATGACCTTGCACAGGAGAAACAGGCAGGTAATTAACACAATTTATTTGAAGAATGGAGTGTCCCTCTTCAGGATTATAATTCAAGTCATCAACCTGTGCCAACCATTCTTTGGAGAAATAATGAGGTTTACTTTTCATGCCAGCTGTTTTCTGAGAAAACTTGAAATAAAACACCCAGATTTTCTTAGTTTGCTTCTTGCACAAGGCCTGCTTGTACCACATTGATATGCACATGTGACCTTCCAACACGTCTGGATCCTTTAAGTTATTATGAGACACAACACAAGTCTTAAATGGCTCATAGCCATGGAAAAGAGCTCTTATAATCCTTGCACGTAGTCCGGGGCGACACTCTATTCTATGTGGTTGTAGTCGTTCGGGTAGCTTGTTTAGCCTACTAATGTAACATTTATAGATTCTACACCAAAACATCCTTGTGTTTGTGGCTTGCCTTGCTCCTCTACAGATCAGTGCAAACTTTTGCACATGTTCAGGATCAATATACTGTGCTAGCAAACACCATATATCAAGGGGATATAACAAACCATTCTTGTTACACTCTGTGTGTGGAGTATCCTTCTCTGTTTTCCTCTTTGATCTTTGTGATCTGGAAGTTGATGTGGATTGTTGTTCATGGATACCAATTGATGACTTCTCATCCTCTTCATCAGACAGTGAATCAAAGTCAGTTCTGTCATACCAGGGGATCATGTTTTCTTTTTCTACTTCAGTAACTATTGCTGCTGTAAAAGGAACATACATATCACATGCTTTTAATCTATAATATCCCATGCAATGTATTCTCATGAACCATGATTAGGTAGACTGCCATAGAGAATACTTCAGAGGTTGTTAAATTTTAGGGGGTATATTGTTCGATAATAAAACACATTGTTATGGGAACAATGCCTTCATTGATAAAATACCTGAGATAGTATGCACATCCTCTAAACCTTAGATGAACAATTTTAAACTTTGTTTTGTCAAAAGAATGAGCAAAGATTTGTAGAGAAATTATATGCCTGTTTTAAATGTCATATCACTTTGAAGAACACAGAACAACAAACAATGAATTCTGATAATCAAAAAAATAGCATGAAAAAGTATCAAAACTTTTTAAATGCCCTTAAATTAATAACTCATTTACATCATTAAAAAAATATATTTCTATGGGCTAGAATTAAATTTAAGCAGTAAAGAAGTCAATGATCCTTTACATTATAGAGAGTTACACCAGAATCTCTTTCATTTTTATGCCAAGAGCACTTATATGCATAACTTGTATCAAACATACTTGCACTTGATGAAAATCCTTTTGACACTCGCTTGAGTGCTTCCTTTGCATGTTTGGCATTAACAAAGTCTTCAACCACTGGATCTGAAACATTTTTGGTATCAGTAGCATTAATCTACATTGATCAATGATATCACAAAGAGGTACCTCTATAAGGTTGGGTTATGATTTATGTTTCATGAGACACACTACCCAGGAGGAACCCTCCACTGTAACATGCCACCGGTGTTATAATCACATCCAGCATCCATATTAACGAAAACACAATTGAGTAGAGTCCAATTCAATCTGTAATCACTTGAGTGAGGAACAAAATCAAACAACCACAAAACAGGAAACCAATTTCATATGATTACAGATGGAATTAGATGACATGACTATGAAAAGATTTCTAAAACAACTAGCCATTTATTACACGTTTCCATTAAAAAAAAAAAAAACTACAGTTGACTAGGTGAAATGCACCAATTAACTACGCAGCCTCCACTCCTCTCTCTGCAAAGGCGTGTTCCTTTTTAACCTGCACTCAAGCTAAAGATGGCAAGAATGTGCACCCTTGATTTTCTGTTTCCACCTCTTAAAAATGTAAACAGAGGCATTCAATGTCCGTGAGTAGCTTTGAAAGAATGCTAAAAATCCAAATTCCTTGACCGGAAACCTACCCGATGTAGGTATTAGGTGCAGATGAAGTAATGAAACCCTAAAAATCACCGGCCGTTGCAAGT
This sequence comes from Pocillopora damicornis, assembly GCF_964200805.1. NCBI lineage: Eukaryota > Metazoa > Cnidaria > Anthozoa > Scleractinia > Pocilloporidae > Pocillopora > Pocillopora damicornis. Next base: position 8,655,761 of record NC_142679.1, on the reverse strand, counting down.
TGGTTTAAACGCCTCACCCTTATTTCAATCTCCATCACTGAGAGGCTAAGAAAGAAGAAATCCTAGAAAAATTGCAATCGAGTAGAATTTACAATTTTTTAAGCTTAAATTATTTTAATGATTCGGAAGGATTCAACAGTAGAACATTCTTCATTCAAAATCCTCATGTTTCAATTCACAAAAGACGAAATTGGGAACTTATCTCTACAAGTCAACAAATTAAAAGCAATAGAAGAGCTTTATTAAATGGCTCAGACTAAGGTCGGAAGAGACCCAAAGCTCTAAAAGCTACTTATTATTAAACAAGATTTAGGAGAGAGTACTGAGCTTACCTCTTCCATTCACATCGTTGTTACACAGGGCTTTCTGAAGCTTTCCAGAACGTTGCCCTTTATTCCTACGTTTTTTCCGAGACATAATAATCTTCAGTCATAACCAGACTGCAACACCAACATCATGCTATTTGTTCTGCTTTACTTTTATTTCAGCTTTGTTTACAAGACGTTTCCCAGATCTGCCATTTTCCTTCACTAACTTAGTAACCTGGCATTTTTCCAATTCCGTTTACGTGGTAAATGACGTCCCCGCTCGGAAAATCTATTAGACTTTTCTTATTTTGAGCCCTACCTGCTACTCCTTGAACATCACTCGAAGGTCGTTAAGGCGATAGAGACTCAGTTCCACATGAACAGAGCCTGGTTTTGAGAGTTAAGAAAGAATTTACTCGGGAGTGCATGCATCTGGCTAAAGAAAATCCTAGAGTGCACGTCCACCCCTTCTCTCCCCTCTTACCGAAGTGGGTCCTACAGATCATGTCTACTCCTCTTATATGGCAAAAAATGCCCCTGACTAGGATGCTAAAGTAAGATCCCAAAATATTTTCCACACTCCTGCTATGTAAGCTGGTTTGTAGACTATAGTCATGGAAAGTGTCATTTTTGGAAATTTTCTTAGAAAAATAAATTCGTGAGGGACTTTGCGAAATTAATTTAAAGAGCCTGGTTGAAGAAAATCCCGCCAAATTTGATAGATGTCATTAAAAATTAAAATAAGTGGACCCAAAACTAGTTTTCTTCAGACAATTGCTCGTCTACAGTCAATTCAATTTGGTGTTCCCCGTGGATTACTTTTTGTGTAGCCTTGCTATCAAATTCATTTCCAGAGTTTTATACAGCATCAGTAATTTCTCTTCCCGTATCTAACAGAATAAATTATTAACACAGTTTGATTGATTTCTGTTTAGGACATGTTGAAGGAAAGATCCCTACATGATGTCATCAATTTCAACATTAAATTGAGTCTTAAATTGTTCTTTGCTTTGTACACCCCTACTACTTAGAATAATATCTTAGCACCCCTAACAGCAAACTTATAATTTATTGCAGCCTTTTTGTATTACCTTTAGGGTTCCTGTGAGAAGGCAGCAAACCTAAAATATACAGCCCTTCTATATGACAAAAATGGCAGCAAAAATGATATAAAAATTGATATTGGGTGATATGGAAGACTTTATAACCTAATTTCTTCATTCCAAACTTTTGATCATTTTTATTATAACTACATGACATCAAAATATGTAAATTCTTACAGAGCAACATAACAGTTATAAAGTCAAGGATATACAATTTGACTTTGGCAACATTTGGTTGACATCATTCACATAATAAGAAACTGTTTCAGGCGAATTCCTTCTTGGCTCCAGCTATCATGCAGCTGCAGCCATAAACTGTGTCTTGGTCCAATTTTACACACTATTTAAATTGTATATTTATGAATGATTTCAGAGAAATTCAATCTTGAAAGAAAATGAAAGTTAATCTATAACCTTATTGATCAGAAACCTAACATTCATTGCACCAGTGAGCCCATAGAAAAATTGGAACATACTGGGCTGGTTATTTAAACAAAGTCTAACCCAAACCACAGTTTTGCACAGTTTTTCAGTGGACCTTAGGCTTCCTAAGGTATATAAAAGGGTGGATTTAATTAAATAAATGCCCTTCTTGTTAGCTTTCAGCCCTCTTTATACTGTTCACAAAAATAAATGCTCAGATAAAAAGTCCAGCAAAATTGAGGATTGTTTAGGATGTGGTTTTATTAAACAATGGCTAACCTTTGTTTAAATAATCACACAACTATGTTCTGCTTTCAGTTTATTTCATAAAAAAGCTAAAGGCCACTCTCTGTTAGTTTACCTGCATAATAACCCACGAGGAATGTTAGAAGAACACTTAAAAAAAATTGTAAATCACTTGCCTCCAGCTCATGACTTACAAATTTTTCATGTGTTTTCCCAAAATCATACGTGGATTATTGCACTGGAAAACTGATACATGGAAAGTGCAGTTTATTGCTTAAATACTTTTTAGCATCCAGTGGACAATAAATGTTTTATAACGTAATTCTCCCTTGCATTTTCCTGCTTGGCCTTCCTTTTGCTATTTGCACCACAACATAAAAAGTACAGCTAATAATAAGATATGAAAGGTCTTAGTTTAGAAAGTTAAGAAATAAGATTCTCAATTTACTAAACTATCAAGAGTGATGGCTAAAAGAAATCCCAGGGTGCATGTCAACCACTCCTCTCCCCTCTTTCAGAAGGGGGATCTTGCCATTCATGTAAGCGCTGACTGTGAACTGGCATCTTCTGGTTTTCATATTGGTATTAGTTAGTCAAACATTAAACTCTTACTTGTGGTACACCTGACATTTCACAAAAGTTGCTAGTATTTCACAGTCAAAATACTGTCAGTGGAACTTTTCCATCAATTTTCTCCTTGGTTTGCATTAAATTTTCCTTTTTTTTTCCAAAAATATTGAATAGATGCAAATTCATTTGAAACAAAGGATAATAACATTTGAACCAAGGGTAAAACTGAACCATATAAACTACATCACAAGAGTGGAATATCATTATAAGGCGCATTGAATTGCATACCTTATGACTAGCCAACAATATTCTAACAAATATCTTAAGTATTAAGATTTTAAAATATTTCTTCCACTATGTGGCATCCTAATGGAGTTTTCTCCATCTTTGAAATAATATTTGAAAATGCATTGACTAAACTCTTACAAAGAAGTAGAGTTTCATTGGGTGAATACTGCATACAGATACAAAATGCAACATACCTCTATGTTAACCAGCTGATTTGCATACATGTATGCCAGATACAGAATTAAAATTTTATGCCTTAATCATTATCAAGGCCAGAATCTCCGTTGAACAACTCTCTGGAGTATCCTCTCTGAGACTTCAGTGGTTATTACACAATCAGTTGATAATGAAAATTGCGAGGTGGTAGTTTGTGCTTCCTCCATGTCAACATCACTTGTTGTTCCAGGTGCTGCAACAATGTTACGGGTAGACTGACGCCTTTTTTCCAGAGCAGACTGAAATGTCTCACAAGCACTAGGGAAGTCTTCATCCAGTGAGAATTTCTTTGCCAACTTTGTAGCTGGTCCAATGGCCAATTGTCCATTGAATAGCACACGACTGACACGAAAAGATCTTTGATTAAGGCCCTCTTGAAGTTTAATATTCAGATCTTCTAGGGAGACATCTCCACCTTCTGTCTTTCTGATTTCCTCAATTACAATGTCATAGGCAGTGCCAAAGAGATGTTCCTCAGAGTTATTTGCATCAATTATATACCTGGCAACCTATCAAAAGGCAAATTAGCCAAGGCAATTAAAGACAAATATTCAGTAATTGTTAAGTCTTCTGACTCTTTAACTAAGAGGGCAGGTAAGTTTTATAGTAATGTTGTACCCCTTTTACATTTTGCTGACTACTTCAGTCATCAATTCATGACCAATGGTTTTTAAGGAACAGTCACCTCCATCAAAACTCAAATAAAACCCTACAACGTGGTCCAGGTTAAATAAGATACCTGTCAATGATCAAAATATGTGTTTTATTTGCTTTCCACAAGTACAGATAGGTAGGTTTGATAGGTTCCTATGTGGAATACATAATTTCTATAGATCTCAAGACTCATTTGACCACTTCACTTACCAGAAATTTATAAATAGATAATATTAGGCTGCTTCCCCTCTAAGACTAATCAATTACATACAACAAATGCAAAGCCACATGTCAAACCAGTCAATGAGAATTATATACTAGTCACCTTATTCAATGGTTAACATACACTGTTTAATAAATGCGGACATTTTGCAAGTTGCATCAACTCAATATTATTTTTCCAAGCCCCAAAGGGGCAAGGAAATAAAAGATTTATTCTTCCACTACTATTTCATTTCTTGGTACTTTGATTTAGTTTGCAAAACACATCCAATGGCCTATCTGTACATGATATTGATCGCATAAGGAAGATGTAAAAGACCAATAAAAACAAAACCATTCACTAAGTTTTACTTGTGACCAACAAAAAAAGTCTGCTGTGCTCAATAGTTGTTTCTTTTGAAAGTAAGCCTAAAAAAGGGAAAAAAAATAATCAAAATTTGGAGTGCTCATAGTGGCAATTTTGTTGCTCTGTATTTGTGGCTTGTTCTGAAGTGTAATATCATAGCACATTTTGCAGGTTCTCACAACCTTACTTCATAAAATGACTATGATAATTATAGTGAAATAATAAATTAATGAAGTTATCACTAAGCAATTACATTTTTCAAAGAAAACCCTCCAGTCAGGATTTGATTAAAGTCAATGAACAGATTTCAGTTGACTTGTGCACCAAATGACAAAACATCAAGTCATGCAAGCAATTTACTTGAAGTTCATTTGGCAAGACTTATCAATTGAAGAGAATTTTCTTAGGATAGTTGCCACACACTTTCCTTTTGGGAAAACTTTCCCTTGAAATTTTGGAACTTACTAACATCCGCAGAAAATCAGATTTTATAAGTTCCTATGGATAAAAACAAGAGTTTGAAAAATTCCTGAAAAGTAGTCCCTTGAAATTTTGCCAGCAATTCACTTGTAAAATTATCTTTAAAAAAAACCTCAAAAGGAAAAGAAATTCCTTCAAGTTTACTTGCTTCACTAACATTGTATACTCAATAGAAAGTCACAGTGCATCTCTACTTTCTTAGGCAATTAAAGCATGTGAAAGTGCCAGCTAATGACCTTCTGAGTCTCTACACCACTTGCATATGCCCAGTTGCAGAGTATGCATGTCCAGTCTTTGATACTGCTCTACCACAATATCTCTTCAATCAGTTAGAACACCAGCAGAAGTGAGCACTATGCATAATAAGCACTAATGATTTATCTTATAGACAGGCTTTAGAAGTTTTTAACATACCTACATGGCGTGAAATTGCGCCTAATACAGGCGCCAATGCGACTAAATTTTTCACTCTGGCGACCAAATCCTGAAAATTGGTTACCAAATTGGCGACTAGAATGTTTCATCATAACCTTACCTAGAGATATAGGGAATTAAAAAGATTTGCAAAGATAAATCCGCGGCAAACTTCCTAATCAAGTTTGTTTCCAAAACGCAGCACATGCATCTCGATCGATAACTAGACGCCATCTTGGATTTAGGTGAGTTTGAACGTTGCATATCATCAATCCTTGTGTCCACTTTTTAGCCAGTTAAAGATCTTTTCCCTAACTTAATTTCTAGAATGGTGACAGCGTTAATCTAATCTAATCAAGTTTGTTTCCAAAACGCAGCACATGCATCTCGATGGATAACTAGATGCCATCTTGGATTTAGGTGAGTTTGAACGTTGCATATCATCAATCCTTGTGTCCACTTTGTAGCCAGTTAAAGATCTTTTCCCTTACTTAATTTCTAGAACGGTGACAGCGTAAGAAAAATGGCGACCAACTTTTTTTTAATTGGCTACCACTTTGAAGAATTTAGGAGCCAAGTGGCTATCAGAAAAAAAAATTAATTCCACGCCCTGACCTACCTTGTATGACATGAGAGAGGCAATTGTAATTCAATGTTTAAAGAGATAAGTAATAACAACAATCACAAACTTTATTCACTACTTCCGCCACCTTGCCTTGGCATGTTGCGAACATGGAAAATCGCAAGTTCCAAGTCCTGCGTTTTAACACCAATCATTTTAGAGAAGTTTTATTGTAAGCCATTGCCAATAGCATGTCCTTGTACAACTCATATATTAATTGATCTGATTTCAAATAATTTTAGTTGTATCTTAATTAATTTAGTGTTTACATAATGATAAGCTTTGTTATTGTTAAATTCTTATGAATTAACTTTCTTAATTTATTATTATATAATTTATAGTTATGATTAATTTACATTTTACATTTGTAAAAAATTATTGTTATTCAGCCCTTGGGCTGCAAGGGTAATTTTAATAAAACTATCTATCTATCTACAGTACTGTATCTCTCTGATCTTGGGAGTGTAAGGGTAAAGAGCCTTTAAATTCTTACCTCAGAAATAAATTTGACATCAGTTATCTGGAAAAATTTACCACCTGTCTTTAGGGAAATTCCTGTGAAAAAGTCTGTCACTAAGTCATGTGCTGGGTCCGGAATGTATGCTGGCACTGGCTGAGGGACCACAATAGTATGAAGAGTGACATAATTCTTTGTAAGCTGATGACAGAGCTTCATCACATCATGGCCATGTTCACACCGAAAATTTTCAAGAGTTTTTCTTTGATCCAATATAGCTGCAATAAAATAGATGAAGCCAAAATTCTATTAATCATGATTCATGAATCTTATAAAATTACAATAATAATCTAAATATTTCTATGTGAAAGCATAAATGAAAGCAGTCTTGTCTCATTCATAGCTTTACCACAACCTCAAGGAAGTAACCCTATACTTTGCAGCCACAGAGGTTATTATATAAGCAAGGCAAAATCCTACAGCTGTAAGCATTATCCAGGCAGTGAGTCCCTGTAGCTTTTCTCATAATTCATTACAAATGAATTTCTTTACACTCACGCAGTAATATGCAGATTTTGATGGCATTTCTGCGACACTTATCATTGTCATCACCAACTTCACTGAGTTGGACTGCTAATGCCAGTCCATCTGCTAGCCCTCTTGTTCCACCTGGCCTTCCAAAACAACGTAGGTTCTTTATGGTTTCTTTCATGGCATCCCTTCTGTCCGTAAATTTTTGTATGAGTGCTGTTCTATTGATTTGAGGATCACCAGATCGCATTCCAGGGCGTGGATGCCTTTGATGGTTTTGGTAACTGATGAGTGCCAGTCTGAGATGGAAACTGTCGAAAATATCATTGATCAGAAACCTCAGTTGAGTCTTCAGACGCGTTAACAGCACTGGATTTGATAAAGCACAGTCAACAACTAGAATCAAGTCCAGGTTTTTGTCATCATGATTGCAATCTGCATATGTAACAAAGAAAACAGAAAAAAAATTAAAACATTCACAAAGCAGAACAGCATATCAAAATGCACAGAACTTTCTTTCCAATTTTGTTCACTAGTCTGTATATCAGCTGTAAATAGGATGAGATGGCAAAGAAAGGACACATCAAGGAAAAAGTTACTAGTAGATTTTCTTATAGTCTAGTTATTTCCTTCTGAGTTCTCCTTAAAATTTCATTAAATTGTCAAGGTGAGAGGTGATGAGGAAAAACTCATCAAAGCAACAACTAGGCACTCTGATCTAACACCAAACTGTCGGGGCTACAAGGACGACTGTAAGAACTGTGTGATTGACTGAGCAATTGATATTGGGATCTTGAGAGTGAAATGGGTTAATATCAAAACAACAAATCTAAACGACTTACTGTACTTGGGCTACAAAAATATCACCCTATTCAAAAACACATTTTACTGACAGTAATCAACCAGATAATTTTTTATATCCCTCTATACATCCCCATACCTGTTATGCTGAGAAGAATATTGCTTGGAAAAAATTTAACTCTAACCTTGACTCAAAATGAGTCATCGTTGATTGACTTACAGTAAGACTACATAAATATCTTATGCAAAGATATATTATTGACTGAAATTTTTTTAATTCTCAAGAGGGTTCAAACACCACAGCCTGTTCCAATTTTGCAGTTAGATGCTTGAAGTCAAAGCCCAACACTTTGCTTTCATTTATGAACATGAGCATCTGCGTTAGTTTTCTCTATTATCATTTTAGTAATTTCCTCATCTCCAAAGTTTGTCATCTTTTACTTTCAATTAACGTATTAAGTAACTAATTGTGATGACTATTTTGCAGGTTGATTCCACTTTGTCATTTTTATAAGTTAACATCCACACTGTTACAAGCACTCACCTGGAGTGATTAAAGAGAGTGAGCGTGTAATTGGCTGCAATAGAATTTGGGATTCATTGCCAATTCTCACTGCTTTGACCCCGCAATGGTTAAGCCAAGGGAGTTTGTGAATGGCAGCCCATCGAAGGTTGTCTACCATTTCCTTCCTATTAGGGATTTTAAAATTTAAATTCCACCAATTGACTCCCACTTGCTCACTTCCTTCTAGGTGTATTTCTGAGGGATCAAAACCCAGAAATGCATTCATGCTGTGCACAAGGTTTTGTTGCACATTGACATCTGCTTCTTGTATACCAATAGAGAAGCAGACCAGCTCCACAGCTGCAGAAGTAACAAATAAAATTTATCTTTGGTAAAATGGACATTTTTTTAGTGCATCAAAAACAAATGACTCCTGTCAACCCTCTCTTACCCTCTCTTACTTCGAACTGACTTGATCTTATTCAATCATGTTACCCTGAATGTAATTGTCATGCATTTCCTGTACTTAGTACACTTAGTTTAATTTGACCCTCAGTACCTTGAATCCTTCAAAACTTTCTTCAATTTGTTTTTCATTTATTTAAAATATAACAGTGCTAACTGTCCTACAAAACAATGGATTGTTGTGAGAAACCTCTGTATTCTTTGTCTATTCTTTTTATATAGCAATGTTGGAATGTGTTAGTCCAGTCATGTTTCAAGGGGCTGGGATACATTGAACTGCAGTTCACTGGTTATCTTTGTAGAGTTTAGCTGTTTAACACCTTTTCTCCAGATTGTTCCACTTTAACTGAGCTTCTCAACATCACAATAAACTTTGATTTAGATGTGCATGGTGTGATCAGAAATACTGGTCGATTAGTATTAACAACCATAAATAAATTTGCACTATTTCAAACCTAATATGCAGGTCAACAAAAACCAGCCACTTCATTCCACAGTCAGGTATTCAATATCCATGGGCTCTGAGCTCAGTATTAACTAAACCATTGAAGAACAAGTAACTATCACTACATTAAATTTTTAACCAAGAGAAGTCCCTCTTTTCAGCTTTACAAACTGTTCTGCTTTATTCAGTGATGGACTAAGTTTGCGCTGTTCATAATTAACCACAGTTATGATGATGTACCCATTGTAAAATTTCTGGGAATGGCTTTTGAAATTGTTTAACTCCACGGTTTTCTTGTTCTTGCCACCATTTGCTACCCCTCTATTCAAGGTCAGAGCAGTTGGAAGGGTCATTTGATGTGGACCTCATCTTGCTAATTTGGGTAACACTCACATGTTGCTGAATGGAAAATTTCCCAAAAGAAAATGTCTGGATCACAACAGAAACTCTCTGTCCTCTGGTAGTTGTTTTCCAGCCCTTATAAAGAGGTTTCTGTTCTGCCAATGGTGCAGTATTTACCATTAAGAGTTGATCAATTTGGAGCTTCAACATCTCCCTCCCCAAGCATCAGGCAATTTGACTGTCATGATCTTGCCTTGGGGTGAGGAATTTGAATCTTGTCTGGATGGGATGGGGAATTTAAATCTGAAGTGTCAAGTCTTCTCCGCAGAATAAACTCGTTCACCATCAAATCTGGGATTTGGGTAGGGCATTTGAACGCAATTTTTGCCCTAATTTGGGGACGGGAATTTTAAGAAACCAATCTGCAAAATTTCAAATGCCCAAGAGGGGGAGGGCGCGTTGACGCTTCGAATTGATCGGCGTATAACACTGGTTTTATCTTAGGGCACTTATGAATTAATTTAGTCCTTGATCTTATGATATTAAAAAATCAACCATTTATATATCGGCATTATTCTAATTACAAAGAAAAATGAGGAAAACCCAATGCTGTCACATTACCTGGTGATTCGCTCTGTCTATAAGCTGTTACACGTTTCACGAGATCGAGCCTTTGAACGTCCGTTAAAAGTTTCTCAAGGTTGCCTAAGTTGTCCTCTCCCAAGAGACCCTGTTGTATCATTTTTGAAAACAAATCTCTTGGTTTGCTACACTCCTCCAGATGTCCTGAGGGGATGGATCCCTGCAGTAGAAATTTCAAGCCTTGTAACTGGTCTTCCTCGATTTCTTGAGACAGTCGCTCCAAGAATCTTCGAAACTTGTTCAGTATGATTCCTCCGCTCACAACAACCCGAGAATCGCCATGAGCCATGAGTGCGAGCCATCAACCAAGTAAAGCCGTCTGAATGTTGCCTTCATCTAGTTTTCAGGTTCATGTCATGCTGCAAATTCATGAATCAACAAAACTTCCATCGCCTTTCGCGGAAGGAGTTGTGACCTATTTTGCATGACAACGCTAAAAGAGCTCATTTACAGGTCGATAACATTACATGAGTCATATTCCGAAACTCGTACCCAGGGTCTTTATTCAAAGGTCGCCCCGTCCTAAGGGACCGACAACAGATACATGCCCATCGATGTCCACCGCCCTTTAGCCTTCACATCCACTTCCTTCATGACTTGTTTGAGGAGTAACTCTTCCTCTCCAGCAAAAAAACATTCGAATCAGGCCTAGAAAGTCTTGTGAGCTTAGAGAAGCAAGGAAAACAAATAGCAAAGGTTTTTGGAATTGCCCTTTTTGGGGCTATAGAATACACATTCATACATGCCCACAGGTGGCCTGCAACTTCAGACATGCTTTTTTATACTCGTACCACAACATTTTTACGCATAAAGAATAAGTGTAAGAAAAAGACAACAAAAAAAATTCTGGGATTGTATCCAATTTTCTGGTTTTGTGGGGGAGCATGCATGAGTCTAGAAACTTAAGTGGCCCTAGACCACATGCACCCCCGGTAATAGTTTTTTTCATTGCCCCCCCCCCCTCGAGTGTAAAATAGTCTTCACTGACTTGGTTTATATTTAACATCTCAGAAAATTTTTCCCTTGCCTAACTTGGATGTAAAAGCTACCTTTAAGAAAGATACAGATAGAGCAGGGTAACATAACCTGTTGCTTGTTGGAGTCAGGTGAGCTGGTGCAGTAGTCAATGGGTTGATTGGCACTTCAATCACAAAAAATAATTTGAAAATGACTAAATTGTCCATGTAAATACTTGGGAAGTGTGTTCAAATGGGTGTTCTTGCTACTTGAGGGTTTTTTTTCCATGCACATCCTACAGCAAAGTGGAGCGTCCACACTCATAAGCTTTTGTGTAGGTATCTTTTTCAGTCATTTAACTAAAGCTAAGTCCCAGCATACTACACCACTCCTTCAGTAAGGGGTAAATCAAATGCAACATGATATCATCAGTGGCCACCTGTTGTATTAGAAATCAAACAGAAAATGTTCTCAAACCCAAAAAGACAAAAGAAACTGAACAACCTCTATCTCAACTTGCTTTTAATTAAGAATAATAACTCTGAAATAAGAATAAAACTTGCTGAGCAGGTTCACTCTTAAATGTACACAAGTTAAGCTGCCCTTTTTGCTTTCATCCTGAGTGTTGTAATAACATACTTCTTGCTGAACTGGGGTTAACCAATACTATCCATTTTGTGACGTCCTCTTCTGTCAACTGCTATATTAATCAATGATTAAACAAATATGACAAAATTTCATTTCTATTTACATAGTAATGGCAACAATAGTGGCCCTTACAGCAAGCATTACAATAAGAGCAATGACAGTAACAATACAAAAAGATGGAAAGGGGGTTGGAGAGAATTTGTGTATATAGCAGGTAGCCCTTGACAACACATCCCACAATTTTGTTAATGAATGGAGGATTATGATTGGTGCAGTATGGCTACATCAGAAAATGTTCTTGGCAAGGGTAAGTTTCATACACTACTCAAGAATTTCTTTGTTGTGGCCACAAAGACACTGACTGACATTTCTGAGTATTCATTTAACTCTTTCACTCTCAATATCTTGATAAAAATTCACCTTACTGTTTGCTGCAGGCAATATGTTTTGTATTAAGTTTATTTTAAGAATTTGGTGTCAGAGCAAATGATAATCCAACAGTTACTATTTTTTGCAATTCTCATTACTTGTTTGCTTGAATTGCATTCATGCTGTAAGGAGAAATTATGTCTTAGTCACTGCTGAGAGTGAAAGGGTCAAAGAAAGATACAATCACCAGTGCCATTATTCTGCTTGCAAGTAAAATTACTGTAATTTTCTCAACAATCAGTAGTCCTTATGGAATCATATCAGCAAATGAAGCTATACTAGTAATTAACATTTAATTTATAATTTTGGTTATAATAATATTACAATCATCATTTGTCTTGTGATCTTAAGATCCTATGACACGCACCATTAGTGTTTAAAAATAAATCATTAAAAGTATGGGGTATGCCAGCAGGTACTTTCTTAACTGTCTCTCAAACCTTAAAGCAATGTAAATTACAAAATATTTCACATTCGCAAAGTGAAATTTGTTGCAAAGGCTAGACAGCAATATCATTTTATTGTCTGAGACCTTCCTCATTGATGATTGACTACTGTTTACGATATAGCAGGTAAAAGCCAAGAGCACAGATACAGCTGAAGACAAAGTAAACCTGAACATCGTGCTTCTTTCTCAAAGCCTTGAAGTAATCAACCACAGATTCCTGCAAAAAGGAAAGAGCTTTTTGATAAGAGCACAAAAGATACAGTACTTGAAACAGGTGTGGAGAAAAAAAGGAGCTTTACATTAGTTTTGAGTGGGAGAACTAAAATTTCACAAATGAAAGTTATGCAAGATTTATAAAGATTTAACCCTTTTAACTCCCCAGATCTGATTGCTAATCCTCCCCTCTAACTGCTACACATTTCCTTGTAAATTAGTTATGAGAATTTCATGTTAGATCAAGATAATTTCTTCCTGATAAGTTTGAGTATTCTCATTACTGGTTTGCTGGACAATGTACAGATATTATGAGAAGACATAACATGTTAATCACTTCTGGGAGTCAGCAGGGTTTATGTATTGTTTTGCCATTTTGGAACAGCATTTTCTGCCATACTGCTATTTTCAAATAGTTTCAATTCCAAGACATCAGTAACAACAGCTGGGTACATGGCAATTCTATAAGCAATATTCTCTGACATGACAATGTGCACAAGATGCCTGTAGAGTTTTTTTTTTTAATAAACTCTACAAACATTAGATGATGGCTGTGTATTAAATTAAAGAATAAATGCCTCACTGGATTACAAACTTTCCTTGCTTCTTGATAACCTCACAAAACTGGTAAATGCTGAGTGAAAACCATACAAACATTTTTCATATAGTAGACATTCATATTGGATTAAAAAACCAAAAACAAAACAAGACTCACCCATCCTCCTTGTTCAAAAATCCACTTGGCCAAGCGGTCCTTGATAAATTCACACACCCACCCAATAATCATTTTGATGAGTGGTATTTGGTTGATGACTTGTAATGCTAGCTTGTAGCCAAAGTAGAAAAGAGTCACTATTCGTCCCCAATTTACTTTACCATCATTAAATATCTGAGCCCCAACTTGAAGAAATGTATCAAAAGCAGTGTCTTTGGAGACAACTACTTGTGATATCAAATTGTTCAAAGTGGTATCATTCGCTAAACGATCTCCAATGTCACGAATGACATGAGCCACTTCCTTATTGACTCTTTTTTGATTTTCACTCAGTTCTTGTGGAACGGGGAGGCCATCTGCACGAAAACACTCGCCTAAAAAGGTGGTGACAATGGCTGGTGCTTGCCCTGATACTTCGTCTACACTATTGGCTCTTTGATAAGATGGCCTTTGCTCACCATTACCATCCTGTTCATCATCTGATTGTCTTCTGGAGCCCCCACCAGGAGCCATGATCCTCCAATCTAAAAAAAGAGAGTGACTTAACATTACATTCTACAAGTTATTATGGACAAGATTCAGCAAGTTATAACACACCCCTACAGTCTCCAAAAATGAAAAAAAATGCCTTTTCCAGCTAGCAAGAAGAGAGAAAATTTTAAAAATAAATTATGTACAAGTAGTCATTATGAAATGTGCTCAATAGCAAAAAAAAAAAATTTATTTTATTACTGACTCAGAGTTAATTTATATCTATGTCAAGCATCTAGAATTCTGCAAGAACACACACCATTCAGAAGAAGGCAAAACAATTTCATGTAGTCAGTTTCCCAAGGCAACCACAGTATCTGATATCTAAGTCAATATTTACAGAAGGTATTCTTTGTGACATTTTTTTAAAAGTATTATTATTCTCATAGTACAGGAAAGTATTGGACTTCAAAAGCTGTTGCTTAAAGAAAATCTAAACAAAATTTGTTACCTAAACTCAAATATGCACCAGAATCAAGCAATCACCATGTGATTGTCACTCGTCACACTAGCAATTTTCATGGAAAATTTCTTCATCATTTACAACATTTATTATTTCTGTGACTGAATCTACACTACCAAATGAAAGCACTTAAAAATCACTGCTTCTTAAAAAATATTCACATTTGAATTCTTTTAAGTATAAGAAATCAAAAGCAAAAAAACAGTCACAATCTTTTACATGGCAAAAAAGAAACAATTAATTCATAGAACAAATACCTCTGTTTGAATCAAGTATTACTTTCAAGTCTATAAAAGTTTTCAGTTGTACAATGCTTGTTGGTCCGGTATCCCTATACTGTTTATTAAACTGATTAATCTGCCGTTTATTAATCCTTCAAGTCTAATATTAGATTTGACATTTCTAAAATTAGAACAAGACAATGAAAGCTTTTATTCCACACTATCGATGATACGTGCCCACAATGGATTTTTATGAGTCATATTCTATCATTTTCAAATAATTAGCTGATCAGATGTGTTTCTTAAAATAACCCCCTCCTCCAGTAACACTTAGTCCAATGTGATACCCATAACTGCCCCACTCTACATGAATGGGAATCAACAACAACAGCGATGCCAGTCAACGAATTCAGACTTCCTGGGACAATCTGTTTTGTTTTAGTTTTGAAAGACTATCACATGGAAAATAGCCAAGTTTTAATTCGCATCTTTAACCTTTCAATTGATAAACAAATAAATAGATTATTTTTAATTTTCATAGTCGAAAATTAAGTGGGCATGGTTCGTATAGTATTGTCGACACAACTTAAGCGTCTCGATGAAAAACATAACTTCTGTTTTGAATTTTTTGGCCCAACCGATACTAAAAATTGATATGTACTTCACTACAAGAAAATATACCAACAGTTTGAGCACCAACACAAGTTATTTGCGAATAAAATGTATGTGAAATGAAACAGACATCAAACCCAGCTAAACTTGGGCTTATTTCTTACTACAACGAGAGAAAGCATGTTCGATGCTCAAATCTTTCTTACGCAACTTCGACTTGAATTTATCACTATTCGTTAGTATCTTGACACGGTTTGTACCTGAGACAACTTGATTTTTTTTTACTTCCACAGGAGTAAGAGACCAAAAAGAGTTTAACCTACTAGACTAAGTCCCTTTCAAACATTCCAGCAAATTTCACTAAGGGAGTCGCGTGCCGTTTACAGCCGCAGAAAAATACAAATTCATCTCGGGTTACAGCGTTGTAAAAAACATAAAAGAACAACTGTTGGAAAGATTCCTGTCGAAACCTTGAAAGAGGGCTATTCTCAAAAAATTTCCAATCAATTCTTCAACGATCAAAATATCTTGTCACGTTTGGACATAGCGATCAATAAAATAAGAAAACCTTTCAGGAAGAAAAAGACTTTCCGATAAATTTTATGCGTTCGATCTACTCACCAGTTTAAGGGAGTGGAATTTAAGACTTGGCTCTTAAAAATGTTCCTCAGCTATAAGAGATAATATTTTTCACGTCTTCGTACCCGCGAGTCTTAACCCTGCATATTTAAACCGATGTCATGGCGGAAAGTACCTGGCTGATCAAGCGTTCGACGTTGATTGGGCACAATATAAAACGGCTTCCATGATTCGTAGATTTTTCTCAATTTCAGTGATGTCATCGAATGACGCGCGCCAACTTCAAAGTTTTCCTGCAACTTTTCTAGCTCGTAAAAAATCGCTAAAGTCGTCCCATGCTTATTTTGAACGCGTTTTAGGCAGAGAAATCATATTTTCTCATTGCATTGGACTAGAAAGACGAGGAAACAAAATTTTGCTTATCCAGCATTATAAAAACGGGAATTAACCAAAATAACAGAAACAAAAAAGCCATCTGCTGGTGTTTTTGAAATACGTGCCCAGACAGGTTACAAAGCACACAAAGCAATTAAATATTTCAAGCCATTTATTTTGTCATAATGATTATACGTGTTTTTCACCGTTTGTTCTCTATTTTAAGACATGACTCATGAAAGATATGTTACTAGTATTCGCCCATCACATGCCATGGGTAAAAAAAATTGAACCACTTCCACTTTACTCAGCAGAAAAGAAAGTAGTTGTTTTCCTTTGGAACGGAAATGGAACGGAAGATAAATCGAGCATGTAGTGCACGTGCTCTATTGTAAGGCGCTAGATCGGCAGCAGAAGGGTATTTCCCATTTTAATTATTTATAAACTAAGCGGCTCGGTCGGTTAGATCTTCGCAAAAGTACAAAAAGATATAATTGTTTGTTCATCTACCGACAAAAACGAAACACAAAAGTTATGATATTGATGAAAAGAAACCCTGTGATACAACTTTGTAAGGGCTTACTCGGGTTAAGTGCAGAAGAGCATCCCAATTCTAACTAAATGATAAAACTACAAGTTTTTATACCTGTCTACTCAGAAACTATGAACTTATCATAATCTACAAACGCACCTTTTGATGGCTATGGTAAATGACAGCTAAAATTTAACTCTGCGCGGTCAAACAAAGCAAACCACGAAAAAAAAACCCACGCTTAACACTCTCCAAAATAGTCGATATGATCTCACAGTTCTAACTGAAAAGATATGAGACCCGTACTATCTTTAACTCCTTTTTCGTGGAAATTTTACTTTGCGGAAGTTTGATGCGTGGGTGATCA
Organism: Pocillopora damicornis; assembly: GCF_964200805.1. Lineage (NCBI taxonomy): Eukaryota > Metazoa > Cnidaria > Anthozoa > Scleractinia > Pocilloporidae > Pocillopora > Pocillopora damicornis. The sequence goes on along the minus strand of NC_142679.1, from coordinate 8,638,591 downwards.
AAATGCACACAAGTATATTAATCTCAAAGTAAAAGTATTTCCATCTCGTTCTACAGAGTCAGGTCCTTTTTCAAGGCAAGTTGACAATGAACTATTGCTTTGATAGAGTTAAAAAGAATGGAGAGAAAATCTATCAAATTTAAGTATTGGGCTCTGAGTCTTGAGACTATACATAAACTTTTGTGAATGCCTTTTTATTGGTGTCATTAATTCGTTGATTAGCAGACCGCAGAACCTCCGGAACCCATATTTTTTGTAAAGAAAAGTAATGAAACGAAATAAATAACCAAAAAGGCCCTAACACTGTTTGAAAGTTCGTTTCGGATATACAGAGGATTACACTTAAAGAGAATTATGTTTTAATCGTCCTTGACATCCAACTAGAAATAGCTGACTTTAATTACGGCGAAATTTACTGTAAAAGGTATGCAATTTTATAAAGAGCTATTAAATGGTTTAGTTTTGATCTATTTTTTTTTTCCATTTCTTTATTCTATAAAGAAAAGTACAGGTTCCGCAGTCAAGTAACTCCGCTTTTTTATGCCATTTTAAACGTCACGGAAGTGATTTTCCCACCAAAGAAACATTTCTCTCGAAGGCCTTGGGAGCATTACAAGTGACAGTGGAAAACACAAGAATAAGATAACATAAGATATTTAGTATTTTGCATTCATTTGCATCCAAAAGCATACTTTTAAAGGGGAATACGTGATGTTTACATAACTGACTGAAATGTAAATAGTGGTTCGAGGAGAATGATTTTTCTTGTTCCCTCCCCTCCCTTCCCCTCTCCCATCCTTGACCTTGAACTATTAAGAGTGTATATACAAATATTATGATTGTGATGATTTCAATCAATGGTAATCTGAACTTGTCACTTTTATATCGTTGTCAAGGTCAGTCCTACTAGATAGTTTCCGCTCTACTGGACGATCTAATTTTATTACGAATTCGAAACTGGTGGCAAACAAAAAGGAAAAAATAAACAAAACTTACAAAACAGACTTAACTGAGGATCTAAAAGGGCTGATGTTTACAGCTGACAGTTAAAATGTGGCCAAATTATGGCTAACGGTTGATATCTTTCCATTGCGGTCACCAGAAAAAGTTTTTACGATTAATTTTTTTTCGACTAACGATTGAAATACGTCAATTTTTTCGCCTAAAAGCTTAATCTTTTGGCTGTTTTACGACGAACAGTTAGCCCCATTAAGACCTTGTTAACAAGAGGAATCGGGAGGAGGGAAGAGGAAGGCTCTTTGTATGATACCAAGAGATCTTTAACATCATGATAATATCTTGGGTACTAGTATTGCTCAATTTTTGTCCAAATTATTCTCAATATTATATACATTATGTTCGCTTTTGATATTAAAATTATGCTATTTTCTCTCTAAGTACGATTTCCAGAAGAAAAAAAACAAAAAAGTTCAAATTATACATTTATTTGCAATAAAGCATGGTGTCTCCTTAAAATAAGTTTAATATTTGCTCTATGAAAACATTATTAACTACTGGACTTACTCCAAGACCAAAAGCGGTGACTTAATGTGTCATAATGTACGATAGTAGCATCACGTTTCCCTTCCATGTCTATTTGTCGCCTGTGAACCGACGCAGTCTTTACTTCCGGTGTGCCCAGTCCCTTAGACGACGAACTACACAGAAATACGGTAATCCACTTCACCTTAGACATTGAAAATTTGAAAATAGACTGAAACATGGACCGAATTTGAAAATAATCAATTTTAGAGACCAAAGAAGTCATGACTCTGGTGATGTTTCTCTCAAAAAAAAAAATTTTTAATATGCTGATCACGCTTGAAGTGCAACTTTTATAAAAAGGGAACAGATTATGCTCGTTTTTTCAAATTATGTCTAAAACTATGCTAACACAATCTCTAAGGGCTCATTCTGATAAGTAGTGATATAAAAATGGGAAGTATCACATTAAAAATGTGTTACCGCTGCGATTACGAAAACTCACATTTCCTAAATGTGACGAAGATGGGGTCTATAACTGGCCACAGAATAGACCATAATGGAATAGGGATTCTGTAGGACCAGGAGCGACAATCGACCCAAGTATTCCCGCACCCTTCCCCCCTTCCTAAGCCTTACCCACCCTGAGTTTTAAAATATGTTACAAAAAGGCAGCAGCCTTTCATTGAAACAGTGCTATCTATTTGTACCAGTCCCCTCGAAGACCTCTCACGGGCTTCGTAAGATCGCAGGCTCATTTGTTCATGCTAACTTACTTGTTTCTCAAGTACAATGTGTCCGTCCATCAAGGAAATAAGTAACCAAATGATTGAATGCAGAAGAACAGACTTGATCTGATAAAATACCTAATCTAGTCAGCATAGTTTAAATTTTACAAGCACCAGATCGAGAGGGGTACCAGGATCTTCTTTGCAGATAATGTGACACTTCAGCATTTACTTCATGAAGTAGAACCTGATTGCTCGGTGTTCTATGCAAACAGAGCACGAGATAGTCACGACAGTGAGAGATGAAGTTTGTTCACTTGATGATCAGCTCTTCTCCATAGCAATATGTGGGAAACTATCAAAGGTTTCCTGCGACGGCACAGAAGGAAATTTTTCATCACAGGAGCAGTTGTCGGTGGAGTTTACCTGCTTAGTCGCTACGCAAGATGGCGTTTTGCAGAGTGGCAGCGACAGCAAGAAATGGAATACGTCGAACAGGCAAGGAAACAACACCATTTTGAGAGCAATCAGAGAACTTGTACCATTACGTTATTCTCCTTGGTGCCAAATTTACGCGATGCGTTGATGGAGAAACTCAACTGCGAAGCAATAACAGGAAAACTTCGTGAACGGCCTTCTAACAAGTTAGAGCTTTGGGAGCAACTGAAAGTTCTCAGTTTTACCCGTACTATAGCGTCAGTGTACTCATCATGCATGCTGTTTGTGTTCCTAAGAGTGCAGCTGAACATTATTGGGGGTTACTTGTATCTAGATAGCTTGACGATGACGGGAGAAGCCTCGAATGGAAAAAATGGAAAGAAGGTACACATTGCTGAGGGACTACAGAAGAGGTACCTTGCCGTGGTTAGATACCTGATGGGTGATGGACTGGATTTTTTGATAGAAGAGATCAGGAGAACTGTAGAAGGTAAAACTAATGGTTGATGGACTTCCTTTCTTTGAGCTATTTCCAAGCTGCCAAAGAAGATAGCTCAGAGAAATGGTTGTTTAACACTTACTAATTTGAATAGGGCACCGAAAATATATTTCATTCGACCTAACTCTTTCCCGAGAAAGTTTACATTTACAGAGTCACACAGAAGAACTAATCTGTTGCAACCCATTTCCTCAATAGCCAGATTAGCAAAAAAATATATACACTTAATCCTTTCATCTCAACATTATATTTTTACCCCTAAGTACACAATATTAATACATACATTTTCCTTGATTTGCTGATTACCACAAAGCTGTGAATCTAAGTATTAGCAAGCTACTTGTAGAAAATGCTGAAACAATTTAGAAATTTGACTCCAATTCTTTCACCCATAGGTGAATTTGTAAACAAAACATGATGTGAGTATGAGAGCGATCTTTGCAGCAATGAACTCTACTTAAATAAGTATCAGTGAAAATAAGGCCTGAAAAAAATTTCAGCCTGTATGGGATTTGAATCCAAGACCTCTGCAATACCATTGCAGTGCTCTACCAACTGAGCTAAAAAGCCAATTGGGAGCTGGGCATTATGTTGTTTCCAGATAAACCCATAAAGTGATGCATGAAACCTGATGTGTCTGTGAAATGCAGAAGAACTAAGCTATTTGAGATGAACAGATGAAGAATTAATACAACTTTTTCAGAAATGTTGGTATAAAACAAAGCTTTGTGATAATTTGCAGCAGTTTAAAGGGGGATCTGAAGCCTCAAATTGAACCATTTTAAATTATAAATCAAACACTTTTTTCAGTCTTTGGGCTCAACTTAGTGTTGATATATTAAATAGTTTTATATCGTATCTTAACCCAGTAGCATTGCAGCTTAGGAAATTGATATCAGCAGTCGATATTATGTCACTGTTGGAGACACTCTTTGCTTCAAACCTTGCTTTTGGCAGGCTTATGAATTTTTGTGGCTCTTTATGGGGATTGAATTTGAAAATGGAATAATAATGCACAGTTCTTACAGAAAATTTTAGGCTTCAGGCTGGGCTAGGATGGGCTGGGGATGTCATAAATGGATCAGTAAATATGTTTGTGTTGTTTATCTAGTCATTCTTTTAACTTCGCATCAACTATTTTATATGGTCGTCCATGTTCTATTTCTTTTCCCCAGTAATCACATTTGAAATATTCAATACTTTCATATACTGAATATATTTGAAAACCTTATCAGCTCAGTAGTCTGCAGGATAGAGATCTATGGCAAAACTTGACGCATTTGTATACAATCCTGAGCCCAGTTTAGTGAGTCACAGTGAGTTGTTACATTAGGTAATGTAGAGAGATGTGTTTGTGCATATGGTATGCTTAGTAAAAACTTTTTTGCAAACATGGTGTGAACTTCTTCAAGGTTAGTATTAATTTTATTTTGGGAAAGAATTAGTTTTGTTAGGCTTTCTTTAACTTCACTTGTGTAAACATTCACATTGCTTCCCACAAAAGGGGTAAAGTGATACAGTATTTACTATTTGTCTAATTCAGTGTATAACCATCAGTAATTTATTCACAGTGTATTGCACAGCATTTGCATGTACCATTGATTAGAGTAAAAGTAAAGTCATTGCAAAACATGGAGTAAGCTACCAAATACCAAACTCTTAAAAGAAATTGGCTGGCAAAAAAAGGAAAAAGGGAACTTCAAATTGAATTTTCTGGTAAATAACAAGAAGTGAGTGAAATAAATACTGATACATTATCGTATTCCTCCAAAGCCAACCAGAAATGAATGCCGAAAAAATTACAATTTTAGGCTTCAGTTTTCCTGATATTGACATGTCCATTGACTCAGCTGTAGAGGAGAACTTTTTTAAGTCAAACTGGACCATTATTACAACTCTATTGCATCAGTGCTACAGTTTTATTTGGTGGTTTTAAGTTTAAGAAAGCAGTATTATCAGCCAAAAAGAGTTTAAGAAAAAAATTTCATTAAACTTGATTCATGTTATGGTATGCGATAACAATATCATAAACTTAAGGTATTTGAGAAGTTGTGTATTACATTTGATAGCTACAATACAAAAAGACTGGTTTGACAGGTTCCTGGTAATCATATGTTGGGGTGATCTCAAATGGTTTAAAACTGTAGGGCAATAATTTCATTCAATTTGTTCATGTTGATATTGTTGTCTAGGTCACTCCTTGTTCAATGTCTTATTTCTCAGGTTCTTTTTGCAATTTGTCAAAAAATACTTTTCAATGGTTGCTGAAGTTTCCTAGTTGACTAAGGAAAATACTAATGTGAAGCCAATACATGAAAAAATGACCATCATGTTCTTGATAATGTTTTAAAGCTTAATTTTTTATTTTCATGATTTCATTTTCACCTTGTCTTTCAGACATTTTAGGTGAGATATCATTGAAAGAAAAGTTCAGCCTTGAGGAACTGACCCGACTCATCAAACACATACGACAGTCAATGGAATTTCCAAACCACAGTGTACCTATCAATGGCAAATTAAAAGATGCTTCAAACCAGCCAACTAAGAATGGTCATCACATGAGACCACTCACAAAATTCATGCTGCCCACAGATGTTGAAAGTTTGTGTGACACAGTTGGTAAAGAAGGAGATGATAACTTCAAGAATTTAATAGGGGAAACTCTTGATATTCTGGAAAGTGAGGACTGTCTGTATGTGTTAAAGATGTGTTTAGATGCTGGATTTGCTCATGTCATGCACAATATGATTCCCTTCTTTCAAGCTGAGGAACTAGGTGAGTTCATAAGCCTCTACTTTTAAATTTTACACATGTGTACATGCTACTAATACAAAGAAATACCTATTGCATGTACAGGGATGTAGATAAGAGCTGGCAGCTGGAAAAAATTATCAGCTTTTCCTGAAAAAATTTCCAGCTGATGAATTTTGAAGGATGATATACAACTGCCAAAATAGATAATACATTAAAATATTGTGATGAACAAAATACACAATTGAAAACATTATGAAATTAAAACATTTGGTTTGTTTTTCTTTGTAATACGCTTTGTGTAAATACATGCACAATTACATGTATTTGTGTTATTTTAGTCATTGCATGTGACAGCACAGTTTGACAGTTTGTCTGAGATGTGAATTTATCCTACATTTCTGATAATCACCCTGTTATTTTATGTGTAGTCCAATCAAGAATTGATTGCTTTTGGTCTTAAACTCAGAAATCAATTGAGTGATATTCAAAAATGCTTTTAAGATCCTTTCCTTTCTGTTTCATATTTGTAACATTTGAAATCAGTTTTTGTTTGACTAATCTCCAACAGAGAAGTAAGATTGCATTTTTGTAAGAGAAATAATTATTATGGAAGAGTTACATATATTCCTGTACTACTCTTACATGTGATTAGCTCTGTGAGCAAACAGGTCATGGTCCTTTCTGATTATTTTAGATTGAACTCTAGTTAATGGTTAATATTTTTCAAACATGTACAACTTATACCTGACATTTTCAACAGAACTTGGTGCTGTTGGAGGCATTGAGCTTGAATCAACCCTTGATCTCCCACTGGCCAAAATCATTCCTATTATTAATGGACAGATTAACCATGTCTTGTGTGACTCAGATAACAACTACTTCCAAGACTTGTTCAAGGTTGGATCTGCAAGAGACTTTGCAGCAAACATTTATGAAGCATTCAGCTTTGAGTTGGATTAGATGTCTGCAAATAAGCCAACATCACAACTGACCATACAGACGTAGAACAGGCCTTGAGGGGCCTTGAGGGGCCTTGAGACCTCAGACTGTAGATTTCTTCATGTGCTGTAAGGTTTAATGTAAGGCAGTAAAGGATAGATCATGTGAAGATGTAGAGCGCATGTGTAGCCTTTTTTATCCATCTTCCAAAATGAGAGCGTAGGCTCCTAAAGGGACTGGAGATAATTGTATTAGCAAGTAATTGAGGTCTCTGTGGACTGTGCTTTATTCCTAATTCTCACTTCTGGTTTTGTAAGTTTTTTAATTTACAAAATTAACCAGAAGTTTTTGCTGTTAAATGTACTTGGTTTTTAGATACATTTTGGTTTATTAGTGGTAAACTTCTTACTTGCTTCTTAGATAATTGATCCATGCCTCCAATGTAAATACACGTATCATAACAATGATATACATGATTGTGTAACTACTGGTAATCAATTCATACAACAGAAATAGTCATGATTCAATCATAAACCAATTTTCATACCTAAATATACCAAAATGTCTTCCGTAAGACCAATGCTTCCCTGCAAGTTGCAAGTTGGTATTATGCAATGTCTGTTTTACTTAAATGTAAAATTAGACTTCATGATTCTTGTTGATGAACCTGCAAAGATTATTTAGTTATTTAAAGAGATGTGTTGGGGGGGGGGGGGGGGAGGGAGGGGCTCAGAAGACTCAGAAGACTGTGATTGGTTTAGCATGTCAGAGTCAAGGTCTTCTTTATATCTGAAATTATTTCTGATAAAGAGTTTGTTTTGTAAATGTGTTATTTTGATTATGAAAACATGTAGACAGGAAATGATTTAATATATACTTTCATCATTACAATTTTTACCTTGCATTTAGTGTATGTCAAAAACTGTTATCTGACTGACAAAAAACAAAATGATGTGTCAGTAGCTAGACATAAAGTGAGCGATAACATCCTAAGAATTCAATTCCATTTTTTTAGTGTTACTGTGTTACTTTTTGTGTTTAACATCAATATGGTGATCTTGAGAATTTAGCCATAGTTTTGTTTTTGATCAGAAAAATACATGTATGTATTTGCTAGTGGGTTGTTTCTCATTTCAATTTCAAACATTCAAGCACCTTGAAGGATTACCAGCCCTCCACCTCTCCCTCTGAACACTAGTCATTTACTTTTTCTGAAACTGTTTATTTCATTATGTATAACCTAGAATTCTTTAAGAAACAAGCATAACTGCAAGTTAGCCCTTCTAGAAAAGCATAACGAGAAGAGAATGAAAGAAGGGGAAAGTGAAGATTTTTAAATATGATTACCAGTATATGTTTTTGATGTATAAGTGAAGTGTTTTACATTTCATTTGAGTTTTGTTTAAGTTTTGTGGAAGGATTCACTTTATTCACTCTGCATCTCGTTGTTGTTGTTGTACAGCATTTCTGTGACTTCGTGTTTAATGTGCATTGTGATGACATAGAGTTTGGGGAAATAAAAACTATTGCTTACAAAATCAATCTAGATCCTGCACTAAGAATTAATAGAGAATGATGTGTATTTTATTGTCTTGGCTTCAACACAACATGGAAATGCTTGTCACTAAAATTACACCTCAGCATAAAATGCTCAGGTGTTTTTCCTGTTTCAAAATGGGAAAGAGAGCATATCCTTGTGCACACTAGTGCCATATCAGTTTTGAAGGTCTATGGTCATTAATACACTTTGTGACTACATACCAGGCTGTGATTTCATTTTCTATTTTGTGTCAAAAGTTATTCAGAGTGGGTCGGGTTAGATATAGACTCGAAGTTATCACATGACACCAAAATCGCTCAAGCCTGGGCGCCATCCAGGTAGTTGGGCCATGCAGTAGACAGCAGATACCTCAGACCAGTAAGCCGTCAGTGACGAATTAGAGAGGTTCACGATAGTCTCTGCGTCTGACTCAGAATTTTCAAGACATCTATGTGCATTTTCAAGGTATGGAAATGTGAAATTTTCTCTGAACTGCTACGATTAGGAGATTATGCTAGTTGACTATCTTTCAGCGCATTGCGAAGAGCTTATCACACGGCGTATATTAGAACGAACAACCAGCTGTTTATGTTATTTTAAACAGTTAGATGCCCAGTTCCTATCTTCAGCTGCAGCAAAACACAGTGATATCATATGCAAATAAGTAACATCGATGGTATTTAGCTGATTAGTGATTTTCTTGGTTGGTTAGTGTGCTCTTTCAAAGAGCGACTTGTGCTAACTAATCAGGAACTAACACTAAGGTGCGGCATCTCTCACGTATCGTCAATAAATGTGATGAATTGCTTGAAATATTCACCTTAATCTAAAAAGTAACTTTTAGCAACTCATAAATAACTTCAGAGTAGAGTAAAACAGGACTGAGAAGTGTTTTATCCCTGCCACCTTATAATTCCAAAGGCTTCACAGAACTCGCATCGATGTGAGAACTACAAAATCTCGTTTGCAAAGAAAAATCGAACTCTGTAGTTTCTTATAAAAATTAGTGCGTCGTTCCATTTTACGAATCAAAATGAAATGCTAAAAGAAAATGATCTTGCTTCTTCAAAAATTACAACCGGCTGGCTCCTTTTTTTGAGCAAATACCCGCATCTGATTGGTTGACTGCAGCTCATTTGCTGTGAAGTTGTGTCTACCTGTGTCACTGAGAGTTTCGCGCCAAAGAAGCGCGGCTGCGCCACTGTCACTAGTGCCTTTCAGTCTGCTTCACTCACCATGGCCATTTTCGTTGACTTCCCTAATAAATCGTCAATAATCAAACTGAAATCGATGGAAGTTCACAGTGTAATCGACAAACGAAACCTGGAACGAGAAAGGAAGGTGTTCGAGGTCGATGATTTAATAGTCTTCCTATTTCTTTTTGTGGTTAAAAGCTCCCTTGTAGTTTCTCGTACATTCTGTCTAAACTAAACAAATAATTTGGGATGAATATAAGTAAAACACAATTTTAACTACTAATTAATCTTGCGACATAATCTTGTCCCATCTGATGGTATATTGGCCGACATCTACTGCAAACAAATCAAGACATTAGCGCCAAATAAGCTTCTCATTGGCAAACATAATCTTTTATGTGCAACACGTTGTCAACGAAACAATGCGTCAAATTTTCCCAAAAACAAACGAGAGTCTTAGCGCTTTAATTACAACAAGAAACTAATCACTCAAATTTAGAAATAGTCCGTCTTCCGACAACAAAATAGTCGTCAAATGATCCCTAAAGTGCCTCAGTCAATTAGAGGAAGAATGGCGAAGTTTGTTCGAACAGACGGTTCTTTTGTTAGCGACTAGCGTGGAGATGAGTCAGTGAATCGGAGTAAGTGGTGACCCACGCGTTTCTGCAGCCACAAGTTTGATGAGTTTCTTTGAAAAATGCTTCGTTATGGTGAAAAGGCACTTAAGGCTTTCCAAACCGTGACGATATTACAAGCGGCTGTTCACAGGATATTGTGTCAAATAAGTGGCACAAATATAAGGTAAGAAAGTAAACAAAACCATTTCTCCTTTTGAACAAGTCTTTCTGCGAGAGGCAACCTGTTATATGCTGTTAAATGCAAACTGAAACTTAATGCATTGGGAATGCAAAAGTTCAAGTTTGGAGCATTCAACTCCCAAGCTACAAAACTTATAAACTTTGCACTGTTCGAGCATACTATGAATTTCTGTCTTTGCTGGATAAACAAATTGCAATGATAATTTGGTTTCGTTAGGATTTGAACTGAATGTTAAATTTCGTGTGAAGTCTCATAACACCCGTTGGGATATGGAAAACTACTCAATAAGGTGGTATGCGTAGTGAAAGTTGTAAATGTGGAGCTTGTTATCGCTCGTCACATTACCAAAACGAACAGATCATAAAATCATAAAATCATAAAATTATAAAATCAATTGTGATACAAGTCAGCTTCTTGATACTTAAAAGAGAAATCGTTTTGATGGTGTAACTTGTGTGTTCAGGCTCCATTATATTAGTATATTGATACACTTTGCCGACAAAGGATTAATCTTACCATCCCATAACTTTGTGAAGTTATGAGCGAATTTCACTGAAGCAACAAAGAGGAAACCGAGTGTCAACTTTTTCTAAAAACAGCTGTCGTAAAGCAACACAAAACACAACAAATAGCAACAAAAATAACAACAATTTGGTCTTCTCCGCAGAAACTTGACACTAGGTTGAACTCAAATGTAAAATTAACATATAAAGTGCTGAAATAACCGTAAAAATATGCATTTATACACTAAACATATCCTACCTTTCCTGATAAGAATAACAATGAGAGAGCTTGGCATGTAATCAGATCCTCGTCCACCCATATCTATGAAGTAACGTTTGAATTGTTTAGAGATATTTTGCATGGCAGATGTTTTTTCTCCTTTAAGTTTCTCAGTTTTGCGCAGAAATTCACCGCGCATCCGGCCGATAGTGCGACAGATTCTATTTTTTTTTTCATTTCATTTTTCATATTTCAAGAGGAATAGCACTTGCTGAATGTCGGCCGGAAGTCTGAAGTTTGAAAATTGTCTTGTGCATCAAACTCCGAGTTTCTTTGAGATCTAAGGGATACTTAAATTATTTTCGAGTGAAACAGAAAACTGAACGAATTGATGAAGACATGTTAGAGGCTTAAAAGAAGTTGAGATGAAAGCTTTATGGCTCGTCTAACATTTTATTATGCAAACAAGATAAATCTCCCCGCACCCTTTATAGAGAAACAAGTCCATTCTCCTGCTTGGTTTTCGTAGCCATTCCAAAAGTATTCAAAAGCGTTTTATTGGAGTTTCCTTCATTCCCAGTTGTTACCGATATGTCTTTATTATATCAAGTATGGTAGAAATTCCGGATTGAAATTAATATCTATAATAAGACAAGTTGTTCAAGTTAAACAAAGCAGGAGTATGGAAGAAGGACGACGCTGTTTCGCAGCTACGGCCAATTTATTCCATTTGATATAAGCCGTTTAAATCGTACCAAACAGGAACGTCAATCAATTTTCCCTGTGACTCCGGCTAACGTCAATAAACGGGGATCTGTGAATTTGAAAACTTAAAAAATGTCAATACCAGGCACAAAGGTTATATTTGTGAAAAGCAGAATTTATAAGTGTTGTTCGTATTATTTAGTAAGTGCAAATTTTCTTTCTTTCCTACCGCTGATAAAGGGATTTGAAAAAACTCAACTTTGGCTTGGTAACAATGTGCATAAATTTACTGAGAAAAGACAGCGACTCACCATTCCTCTGAAATATTTTTATTCGCATCTTTTGAATTTCAATTACGGAATCCTACATAATACAGTTTTAAATGCAGTACAGTACCACACCTAAAAACAGAATTTCTGATGAACTTTTCGTTACGGTGAAAAATGCGGAAAAATGAGCGGTCCCCATCTATAAATTCATTTGAGCTGCTTCTGTTTTCGACCAAGAATTGATATCGAGCACTCTTATATACAGGTGTTGATGTTGTATTTTCTTAAGTTTTCTCATTACGTTTATGTAGTAATATTGTTTGGATAGTAAAATGAGAGATAAGCTTTATTTATCCCCATAAAAGACAATCTGTTTTATCATTGTTATAAGTATTGTAAACAAAGATGCTCGTAGAAGATATGCTAAATCAAGGACAAAGCAATTATATTTTCCGATTTGCCTAAGAAAGCCAAAGGTTGTTCCAAACTGAGCGTGGGTGGCTGCAGGCCCAGGTAAGTTCTTTGCTCTTCAAAGTGCGTGGTGTGCGGGATTTGCTCGGCCTTTGGAATTGAAGGCTAAGATTTCTATCCCCTTATAGTGTTTGAATTTTTTTTTTCAGTAGGTGGCTGCTGGAAGCGATCAAATTCCATATGTCTGTCCATATGTTAAGTCGAGGATATCTTTCCTTATACACTCTAAGGTGATTTCTATCGATGAGGCAAATCTTATCTTTTCGGGTGTTCTGGATTTTAAGTTATAGACCAGATACACATGAGCCACATCGATATTCACGAATTCAAATTGATAAAGCGATTTCGAGACTAATTATCTTAACTAGCTTCTACATCAAAGCACCTCGTTCCATTTATTTCAGCTCGAAAGTAAAGTATTAGATTGTGGAACCTTTATTTTGCTGAAGGATATCATAAGATATACTTCGCCCGTGGCAACGGGTTTTATCACTCAATTTTTACTCTGGAATAACCACGAAACTGAAAGAAAGTAGAACTAGAAATATTTCAGCTGAAATGAAGAAGCTTTCACAATTATGTTTACGAAAGTAAAATCGTTTCTTGTCAAAAAAAGTGAACGCACGCTTTTAATGTCTTTGTTACCAATTAAAGTACACAAAACAACAGATATGCGACAAAAATAGTAATCTAAAACCTGTGAATTGCATTTCCTCAATCAAAAACACGCTCTAAAATCCATTAAAAAACCTCAATTTACGTTCTGCCTCTTTTGTTTTTCGACTGTCTCTTTCAAACTGAAACAAATTAAAACGATTGGGCCCGCGAAATCTATTACCAAATTTACATGTGCTAAAATTTATAAGAAAAGTATAACACTGTCAGGCGAATAAATATTTCTTTAAGAGCTAAATAAGCAACCTCTTGAAATGTCAAATCAGAGAGCTTGTTCCTACAGAAAAACCTAAATGGTTTATTAACACATCATATAGTTGTTGACCCATTACGACACCTGAATGATATCATCAAGCTGCGAAAATTAATAGAATCCTCGAGTGATGTTTTGGAAACAACAGTGATTAGGCAACCTAATAGTCTTCTAGCAAGTTGTGCAAACGTTCTTCTTCAAGACGTGCCAATCTCGAGTCTTAATTTAGATTTTTAATTTCTCTTTGTGTTGGCTAGTTTGTAGTAACAACAAACGATTGTTTTGAGTGAAAAGGTGTTGCGCTGACGCTTTTCGGCTAGGACTAAACAAGTTTTGATGTCTCCCACAGTCATTATTATCATACTATTGGATCTGGTTTTCGTAATGGCTCGAGTTCACAGCTCAGTTAAGCTTGTGACATCCTGTTATCGAGGAACAATAGTTAAAACTCTCTTACCGAATTCTCGAAGGTCAACAAGAAGCTGTGTCAAAAGTAAGTTTGAAACATATTAAGCACGGTGTTCGGTCAATGACATCTTTGTTTCTGTTTCATAAGTAAATGAAAGGTTTTTGCGCTCACCTAAGATTATTTGCCTCAAAATCCAAACCAAATAACACAACGTGTTAAAGTTGTACAAAGGGAAGAACAGTTTCAGTAACACACATTTGATGCGCATATTTTTTTGGCCAGTTTCATTCCAGAAGTCCCTACTACCGAACAGTCTGGAGAAATGCTCCGTCACATTCTCTCGTAACTCACCAACCAGAAAACTGTTCTTGTAGCGTAGTAGAATTTTCCGAAGTGTTCGTGATATTGATCATTCCCCTTTCACTTACAAAGCGTCAAGAGGTGAACTTTTAAATGATAAGACTAAAACCGCCATACAAACTGTCTATGAGATACAAGTTGTTGTTGGAATACCACCTCTTAAACATTTACTATCAGAAAAAAAATGGAAACAATTTACGATAAATGTTAAGAAAAATTTGATGTTGTTCGTCGTGATTTTAAAGATAAACGTGTCATCGTTTGTCTCAGCTGTACTGAAGAGTCAGGCTTAGCTCGAAGATGCAAGCATTTGGGTGTTACTCTGTAAATTCGAAACTAAATAAAGTTTATGTATGTTCTTGTATCTATCAATCGTGTGTTGATCGCGACTTTTCGACTGCTACACAACTAGTCTTCGTCAGGTGACGAATGTCTATTTCTTTGAGAAGCCAAGTTTGCGTTGGTTACTTGTGTGATGGAACTCTGATCACAATTGATCTACGTGAACTACTTTGCCCTAGGTAATACGCGTTAGATTGGGTTCGTTTCCATGTAGTCACTAACTTGTTCGCAGCTGGACACCCTCTTGTAGCCTTGGCATTACAGTTTAATAATCATATTGATAGTAGTAACCGTATGTATTCCATCAGTTGACTTCGCTTCTGCTTTCCACGACATGCCAGTGGAACTCACGATACGGTAGTCACACGCGCATTTAGCGCTGTTCAGCCCACAAGGCGAGAAAGTTATTATTTCTCTAATGCAGTTCTTCAGGGTTGAGTTTGGGCCTTCGGGTACTTTTTTAACGTGATTAGATGACGGATTTCCTGATTCTCCCTAGGTTCAATTTTTCAAGGGAACGGTTTATGAGATGCTTAGAATGATCAGACTACGTTAACTCATTGTGACTGGTTGATAAGCGTTCAAGTGCCGTAACATAATTACATTAGGTACACTTTCGCAGAAAATAACCTTATTGTTTCACCCATGCATTTTCAGATTGATTGACTGAACTTGAAAGGAGAAAATTGATTCCAACATGCCTCATCTGAAAGTGAATGTGAACGGAAAGAAGTACACTATTTCTGGTATCACTCGTACAACATGCAGCAAACAGATCCTCTGCGCCTTGGCTAAAGTCGACGCAGAATTACGATCAAGACAAACGACTGAGCCAAAAGGCGACCCCCTCATGAGTGCATCGGGAACTTGTGTAGAACAAAACAGGAGGGCTAAGAAAGTTCGCGAGACGAGAAAAGAATTTAAGAGAGAAGAAAAGTGTACGAGGCGTAGGGAGACCGAGAAGAAGCAAAGAGAAGGAAGAAAACGTTTCAGTGGCAAAGTGCATATTACAAAACCAATGGAACTAAAAAACAATGAAGGAATTCAAACGTCTAGTGGAATGTTCGAAGCAGTAGAGAAAAGCTCCGAGAATCAGCAAAACTGTTCACCATCGCTAAATGAACGAGAGGGTGTGAAAGAAAAAGTCGTCAAGAGCAGTTTTCGAACGGTGGAAGACTTAGACCGGAATATCAATGGACGAGACACAAGCTCTGTGGACAGCAAGGAAAATAATGTTGAGGATGGCGCCAAAGACACTGATCATGACACGGGGATAAGCGAGTTACATTCAGACAGTTCATTTGAACAAAACCAAATCTTGCACCAAAATTCCGGCGTAAATGGAAGCTCAGCGAAGAGAACTTTAGACAGTACATTACAAATTAAAGTGAAATGCGCCTCTACGAACACAGACACCATAGAATTTGCTGATTTGGCATATTCGTGCATGCTTGAAAATAGTACTTCAAACTTAGAGCACGACGAGTACATCGTTGCTGAACTGATTGGCAGTGAGACCGACGTTGAAATATTCGACGAATGCACATGTACATACATTGACTCAGAGACTGAAGAACTTCAACAAGAGATCGAAAAGATTCGCGATGATTTAAAGTTAACAGAATCAAAGCTTATTGAGCAAGAGAAAACGATTGAAACGCTGAATGTTTTGATGGACGGCAACGATGATGAATATTGCGCCAACTGTGACGTCAACGATGACGTAAATAAGCGAATTGACGAACTTAAACAGTCAATCAAATTAAGTACTCAGTTGTATGATTATCAGAAGGTCGAGACGCAGGCAAATGCGTTGGAACTAGAGAAAGTTGAATCACAAATAAGGAGAAAACGATGGCACGTAGAGTGTCTGTTGAAAGAGCTTCATATGGCTCGGAATAGCCCACTTACTGGGAATGGACAAGGGAAATCTGCTCCCTTCCCTAGAGACGGTACCCTGGTCTAACAAAATCATTTGACATAAGGTTGTTATTTTCATATTTACTTCGTTCTATTCGGAAACTTTGTTTTTGACTGGAAATATCGAAGTTTCTCCCTGATTCCCATGTGTTAGTTAGTAATGTATCTATCGGGATCCTCATGATTGATAATTTGTCAATTTTTAAATAAAGATGGTTAAATAAAAGTTGAAATTGATTTCTCCCTTTACTGCCTGTATCATTTACTAATCAAATGGAACTTAGTTTTCTTCCATTAAAAACAGTAGTGCAAAATCTATTCCGTTGGTTTCCATCCAGCTGTTGTAGTTTGCAAGGATTGGTGGGTCGAGTGAATGGAAAGTGGCATGCCTTTTATGAGATGTGGTCATGCTTATGCTCACTTGTTGTTTGATTATCAAAGACCGGCACCACTATTCCTTAGGGTAAACAAACTCGTGATTTTGTGCAACATGAATAAAGGGGGTTGGGGAGAGTATAGCAGGTAATTTGGTGTTAACAACTGAGTTGAAAACGTAAATTGGCCACCGTAAAGGGTAAAAAAAGCTGACGTTTCGAGCGTTAGCCCTTCGTCAGAGCGATTGGCCGTTCTTGAGAAATTTTATTTCCGCCTGTGCGTGATTCTAGTGCACATATTCAGCCTTGACAAATTCAAAATGTTCGAGAAAAATCCGATTTTTCCCAGATTGAATAGAAGATGATTTGTGTATTCAAGTGTCATTTGAAATAAATTTAGAAAACGTTGCCCACTGTTACTGTTGTGTTACAAAAAAATTTCATTCCAGCGTTGAATGAATGAGTCTTTTGTGGAGCTTATTCGAATGACAATGTAAGGGATAAAACTTATTAAAAAACGAGCATGCCTTCAGGAACTTAAACACATCTTTCTCCAGTCAAACGGTTTTAATAGATCCAAGCCCTCGTGAAGGTAAAGATGTTGTTTAGCTTAAATGGTTGTGTTTTTTTTTTCAAGTGAATTTTGGTAAACAAAAAAAAATGTAATAACTGCAAGGCTAACTGATTATTCTATGGAGCATCTTCAGTTTACGCTTGAAGCTATCTTCGAGCTACTTACGCCTCTTTTAAAAATGGGTCAGTGTTTTGTTGTTTAACACCACAAGCTTCTGGACTTGCTACCGTAAATGAAGCGGAAAAGGTCATCGTGCCGTAGAATTTGTGTTAAATTATTTCTACGACCTATTAAAACGATGTTTTTCCTTTTTTCTTCTTCCTTATTTTTTAAACAGAGAAACGAGAAGCTCAACCAGCTACTAGTGAACTTCTATTCGTGACAGAAATACAACAGGTTTGAACAAACTTTCTTCGCTGAGATATTTATTAAAATTTGATTGCATGGTAGAGAGAATATGGATACAAAATACAGAAAAAGCTTAGCCCCTTTCTTGAAGATTTTGGTTGATGTGGCTCAAGATTTATTTTGTCATTGTTACTACAAAAAATGGGCTAAATTATTTAAGCGTTGAGATGTGTCAGGGTAAAAAGAACGTACTTGAAATTTGAATACTTAACAAAAGATACGATGCCTCGTGCTTTGTTGAGACAAATAGTGCAGTTATCGAAAGTTGTTTTAACAAAGACATTCCTTAAAAAATCCTTCGTTTCTCGGAAACTGTGCTCGCTTATTACAAAGAGCTTTGTTAGCAAAAATCAGCTCTTTGAACAAATATTTATATAATTGCGAAATATACTTTTCTTTGACAGAAAATAGCGAGAATGCGCGTGACTGAAAATTTCATATTAATACTTGGAATTCAAAAATCTCTCTTAAGTTAGACTTGCTTGGGTTTTGCAAAGGAAAACTGAAAGTCAGAAGTCGGGTGTTTGGTTTGGCGTATGTTTGACTTATTAAAAGCCGGCTGTTCATATCGTGGGCTACAGTTGTTTTCCTTAATTAAAAAGGAAATTCTCAAGAGGTCTGAGAACTACACGAGTAAATATAGCAAGGCTTCAGAGCATTAATAGTCCATATTAGAAGACTTGAAGGCTGTTAAAAACGTCTGGTGTGTACCGAAAGTGGAAAAGTCGTGCTTCTTTTAATCTTAGAATTTCGGCGGAGGTGAAAGCTCGAACCACAAGCTGCTTTGATGCGAGACTGAAATATGTGTTGTGTTGCCACTAAAAACTCAAGTTCTTTAGTAATGTGCAAAATAAGGGCACTTTTTTATTTCGTCGAAGGAGTTTTCAGTAAACAAATGCATCAACGAGGAGCGACTCTTAATGAGTGTCTCAGTAGTTTATTTCACTCTTGCATCATCTTGCCTGTTGCATAAATATAGAAGCTTTGCGTGCTCTAAAGACTTTGAGCTACAACGATGAATGTCGCAATTTCAACCTCAAAAATCGTGAATCAACTGATTTGTAACTGTTGATTTTAGAGAAAGAAAATTATAAAACAAAGGATTACGTAGTGGACGGACTACCAGAAAAAAGTGTGAGAAGGTAGAACAAGAAGGATGGAGGGTGTTTAGTCTAAAAGCTTTGTCTGCAAAGACAAGCTATGCACAACCTCGACGGCAAACTGCAATCATACTTACGAGATAAACAGTAAGATTCTTCGGTTACAATCTCTATGAAATGGGGTACTTGTAGCGTGTTGATAATGAGTAGGATTGAGGCAGCTTTTGCGATTGAAGCATTGCGTTTTTTAAATGTCTTATATTTTCCAATATTTCAAATGTATGTTTTTTTACCCATTAAGTAAGCATTTACACAGGCCTAATTTGAAGGATGAAGATAATATATTTAAGTGCAAGCGGTCATTCCATTTCAGCAAGCTCTAGGTTGTTATTCTTCGTTCCTTCATAGTTTTGGAATAACTGGATTTTTTTTCGTCTGATTGTAGATAATCGTTAACACTTTGCTCACAATCAAGATATATTAATACTACCCTTTTATTGACAATAAAACACATAAAACACATTTGGTCGGCTTGAAAGTGTTTTCATCTAGCATTATTATCAATATACGCGGCCAAATAGAAAATCGGCTTCTTCAAAACACACGCTCAGCGGGCCGCAAAAGACTGACAGCGGGCTGCTAATGCATTATCAGCCCTACAGCTTACATGATGATTTGAAGTGACTTTGAATTCGTCATTCACTTAGCTTGTATTATTAAAACTCGCATTCTTGATATCATTTGGCCTTGTTTATTGATAATAATGATAATGACATGACTTTTTGAGGGAATATTGTTTATTTGCGCCCTTGTAGTGTCATTTGCGGCCCTCGCGCTTCGCGCTCGGGCCGCAAATGACATTACGCGGGCGCAAATAAACAATATTCCCTCAAAAAGTCATGTTATTCCCTTATTAATGCAGGGTATTAATTACATCACAGATAAGTCCCACGGCCTTAATCTACCTTAATTTATCATTTCGCATCGTTAAGTATATTTTACATCAAACCTACAAATGTTTTATCTATCAGTGATCTTGAATAAAAAAAGAAATGTTTTTTTTTCCCTCTGGCATGTGATGTAATGAAAAGTCCGGCAGTTAAACATATCACAATATTGAAACTGACATTTATTTTTCTTAACAAAACTCAGTTAAGCCTAAGATATTTTATCGATGAACGTAATTCGACGCATTTCTGTCGATCGATTAACAAATGTTTGGAGCCAGCGATCTAGAGATTTCATTATTGTATTGGTAATTTACTCAGCAACAAAGGAGATCTTTTGCTGCTTTTATAGAAAATTTTTAGCAACGAGCAAAAAGAAATCTGCATACGCTGGATGGGATTATCCGCTTAAAGGCTAAACCGAAAAATTATCAGCACACAAAATGTTAAAGTTGCACTAATTCGTTGCAGGTTTCTCGTTCAAAATTTTGGTAGTAAACGTTTTAGTTCTAATAATTGGTTAAATACAAGTCGGAACCGACCAATTTTCCTAACTGTCTTAGTGCAAACCAATTTTGATTGCTTTCTTTTATCGACTTTTTTAAGCCACACAATTTACGAAAAGGTCACACTCGGATAAGTTTAAGGGGGTTGTGATACTCTTTGAAATTTGTATTCCCTCAAATTTTCACGACCCAACTAAGAGTTCCATGTTTGTGGCTATTTTCGCATTTTCCTGATCTTACCGTGTTTACTCCGCACGAAGGCTGCAAGAAAAACTTTGGAGTTCAGTCTGATTCACATTTTCACACTTGAGTCCTTTCAATATCGCCTCGCGCACGTCTTTCCGTAGCAGTCCATAAAGTAACGGGTTGAACAGGGCAGTTCCGCACGCTAACGCTTCTGCTACCTGCAAAGCCAGCGCCAAGCCGCTTGTTTTTTTCTCGACAGCTGTGTGAAGCTCATATATCGACAAACAAAAGTAGGGCAACCAAGTCACCATGAACGTACCGACAAGTAGAGCAATGATTTTAACTGTCTTGAGCTTTTTTATGAACGATCGGTTCGAGCTTCTTGTGCCGCTTTGCCCGTTCGGGTTCGATGCATTGATTTGTCTCACATGCTGCCGTGCTACGTAGTAAATTTTTATGTTTACCAGCAAGATACACAAACATGGTAGACCAAACACCAGGGCGAATCGCAGGACTTCGTAAAGTTTTGGAGTTCTACCATTTTCGTCTTTAAAAGCAAAGATGAGGAGGGCCTGGAATATCGATACCAGCCATATGGTAGCAATGATGACTGTGGCGCGAAAACGATTCAGGAAAGCGTCGTACCTAAACGGGTATGAAATGGACATGAAGCGTTCCAGCGTAACGCCGGCCAGGTTGAGAAGTGACGCAGCGCCTACTAACGGAAACAACGTGTCCTTAGCTGTGGAGGCGTTTTGACCGGGGTAATACTGGCACCAGATGTTCAACGGAACAAGGACACTGGCCATGAAGAAGTCGGCCATAGCCAGAGATAAGACAAATGCGTTTGTAATTGTCCACAGTCTACGAACGCGGCAAATTGTACCAATTACACACAAGTTGACAATCAAACCGAATACTGCAACTAGTACAAAGTACGTAATGAGAACAGGTAGATTATATGGCAACGCGCTCGTCGTCTTTGCCTTCGGCGGGCTGGTATTTGCCTCGTCCAAAAGCTTCAAACAAAGGGAATAATTACCCGAAAGAGAGTGTAACACTGTATCGGAGTTATTGAGTTCTCTTAGTGCTGTGAAGTTGAATCGAGCATGGATATCTGGACATTTTCGAAGCAGTTCTTCGAACGGGTCGATATCAGAAGCCATTTTCACCTAATGAGTCAAGAGGAAAGAAAACACAACACTTTTAGGCTGTAAATTTTACGCAGACTACATCCAAAATTTGGCAATCAGATTTTTTCACTTTGCCCTTACCTGTTGAGTCATTGTCCAAAAATTAAATTCCGCTTGGGATCAGAAACTACTTGAAACGAGTGGCTTTGCTCGTACTCGCTCCTTGCTTATTCAAAGCTAAAAATCAACAATTCAAGATTAAAATTAATTCTTCTCGAATACGCCGCTGAAACCAGGGTAACCGCCAGGCCGTAGGCATAAAGTCTGTTGAATTATTTGCCCACCTAAGTGACATGGAAATAGTGGGCAGGTGTAAGGGGAATCCTTCATCATTCTATTGGTTCAAAACACAATTGATTGAAATCAAGTTCTTCCAAAGCCAACATCAATCTGTCAGACACGGAAATTTTCTTATTTTTGTGTGTATATAGTTCTGAAATAAGCGAAAGAGTATAATTGCTGATAATTTATCCCTGTTTTCCTGTTTTCGCTTATTTGATTTGTTTTACGAAAATGAGTTGAGCATCATGCAATGATTATGTGCGACACACATTCTCTCTCTTTCTCTCTCTTTCTCAGTTTTAACGTAGGCTTGACCTCATTCTTTTCTTACTCAACCACTCAGTGACCAACTGTTTAAAATGGCCAATATGTACTTGTTTTTGTTATTTAGATTTTACAGTACAAATGACGATATGGCTTCCTAAGCGACATTAAAGAAGTACATCACAGTTTTCATTCAACTAACAAAAGATATTAAGAATTTTTCAAAATATCGACACCGTTAAGTCGTGCCAAGTCAAACAAATGAAAACAGCTATACGCTTTGTATTTGGGCCATTAAGTTATGCTAAAAATTAGACCGAGGGAGCAAAAAAAAAAAAAAAAAAATGATAGGTGCCACAAAGTAGGGCGTTAATTTTTCCCGAGGATATTTTCCACTGCCCACTCATTTCCTAATTGCTTAGTAATCTTAAATAAGCTTTATGATGATGCGAACCCCTACAATAAGGGCTTAATGGCGTGAAAAATGCTATATTAGTAGAAAATAATCACAAAAATCGTGCGAGGATGTTTGAGGATGAACGAGACACAAATTTCAAATGATGATCTAGAACTTTTTAACGCCTAACTCGAGGTGCATCAACCGTCAGCGATATATAACTCCCTATGATGATCAAAAGAATCAAAATTGTTAGTTGTTGTTAACTGAGTTTCAAGAAACACAAATGTTAAAAATATAGTGAGGTTCTATAGAACTGCATCTTATTAGAGCTCGAAAGCTCTACAGTGTGAGATTAAATTAACTTTAAGTACCAGACAGCTGTCCTTGTCTTAACGAATAGATAGGCATTTTTTCGTTGTAATTATATTGATTTCTTTTTACTCAATTAAAAGACAAGAACTCTTGGTAAAAAAAAAAAACTCAAAAGGAATACAACAGTTTTCTTAACATTACACTAAAAAAGCCCAGGTTCCGTGAGAGCAGAGCCGGTGTTACGTAGCTCGTGCTGTTCGAACTCCCTTATTTCTTTTTGCTAAATCATTCTCTTACACTGGAAATCAGCAAGTATTAGTTAAAATTTGTAGTGGCCCGGACGTTACTCTAAAGCTTTTTTCAGAACTAATGGATCGGCCAAGAAACACGCGCAACAATAATTACGGATTATTCCTGAAAGACTATTTGCATTACTAGGTTTTATTAATATTTGAGCGTGAAATGAGTTTTTTTCGAGGACCGGACACAGGAAAGTCACAGCACAGTTTACGCTGCCTACCTTCTTCCTTTGTTAGTGCTCCAAATTCCTTGATCCAACCGACAAAAAGATCTTCAGGGGAATGAAAAGCCAGGACTGTTGCACATTCAAAGAGATCACATGTGTTATCGGAATAATGTATGATTTCATTAATTTCTTTATTTGCAAAGAAAGTCTGATCTTATCATTAAACTGGATTTGGGCAAATTGAGCAATAAGAAAATAAAGACCTGTGGTAAATGTATGTCACGAGTTCGTTTTGGAATGAAACATTCTGATCGGTAAAACTGTGTCAACTGTCAAGAATAACGTTCCATCTGCGACAATTTCCTATTGCTATTATTTTCTTAGGCATGAACAGATATTGAAAGTAAGCGAGTGTAATAGATTTTTTTTTCAATGGATAACACAAGTCATTATTGCCTAGGTGAAACAGAAATCAATTAATCCTGATCTCAGTTACGTAAGCTTTTAACAAAAACTAACTTTGCCGAAATAACACTAATGAGAACCTTGGCGTTGGTAACAGGACAATAATTTAGCTTGCAGGCAATTCAAGAGTATTGAGTGTTTTTTTTTTTAAAGATCATTTGCATGTGAAAAGGAATAATATTTCGCCTTTTGTAAAAGCCGAGGCTTGTCACCTTTGAGAGTAAATTACAGGCAAGACGAGGCCAAACTAAGAACAGCGTTATTTAAGATCCTAAAAAAAAACAGCTTGGTCTTTTTCCTCAAGAAAATGAAAAAAGAATGAGAAACTAACCAGCTGGAGTGCAATATCAACTCTTTATCTGACTTCCATGCCGAGTTTCAGTCACTGGATGAGGAAATGTAGTCCTTTATTAACGGGAATCTGCTATCAAATGACTATGTAAAATATTAGCATTAGGAGCGGAAGTTTAATTTAAGAGCTTCTTTCCTTATGAAAAGATCCTTATCAGTGCCTATTAGCAACCCAAATGCATTTAAATAAATCAACATTTGACAAACAAGTGTTATTCAAAACTTCGCAAACAAGCTTAGTCGAGCAATTCCTTATTTTTATAATACTTTTTCAATATTATGCAGGACTATTACGATGGAAATTAAATTCTCTCAGTTAAATCTTCCCATAGTTTTGATTATCTCACTCTATGATTTGAGAATTTATTATTAAGAACCTAGAATAAAGGTCCCTAGATCAAACGATCAAAGTGTGAATGATTTACTTACGAACGTGATATTTATTTATGGCAAATAAAAACTTTCTTGTCCTAACTCCCCCTATTCCTATCTTTGCGCGGAACAAAGCTCCTAATTCATTGCACATAACATTCGATAAATTACTCGGTGGGTCTTAGTTAATTAATTTTTGGCATCTTTGACATTAATATTAGAAAGTTGTTTAAACACCGTTCGCCATGCTTTTGCAAATTATCATAATTATTTCCTCGACTTTGTTTTCATCTTTGTTCAATCATTTACCCAGTTCTTTTTGTATAAATGTGGATTAACTGAAATGTTTATCTCTCATTGGTGCAATTAACTGTCTCAATGAGATGATTGATAGCTGGCTGACATCACGTACATTGTTTCTAATCAACAGTTATATGCACGTTTGCCGATAGCTTTTCTTCTTCCTAAAATTCTTATTTATTTGACGAAGATCTGCTCAAAAGCCGTCGATGTACTACGGGTGTAATATGAGTAACACACAAACTATAATAACCGGCTGTAACGAGTATGAAAAAGTGCCATTTTTCTTTTTTTTTTCTCTTAGTTTTTTTTTAATAAAAATCATTGAAATTTCTATGTATCGACCGAAACTGTGAAACTCATGAGGCTGCCAATACTCCAGTTGATATGTGAGGTATACATCACAAATAGGATAAGGGGTCTCCTTTATTCTGAACGTCATAACCGGAAGTTTTCGCTGACACCTAAAAACCGTACACATACAGTGATGTCATAAGAAGAGAACGGACAATCTGCCGATTTGAAAAAGTGGTCAACTGTGAGTGTGAACGAAATATAAGGAACAGATTTTTGAAAAAAGTAAGTTGTGCGTTTCCCGCAGTGTTTAAGACTGCCCTCTGTTGCGACAGAAAGACACGGGAAGTTCGCTTAGGAAAGTCCTGAACGTGCAGTGGCGATCTTGATAGGTTTGCTCATTATTTTATTAAGCAGGAAATTCGCAAACTTTGAAGAAAATTAATTATCAAGCTAGCTTCTCCCAACGCAGACCTGCTTGAGTATGTCATGAGCGCTTACATAACTTTCACTTGTAACATTGAGTGCTTACAATACCTTTTACTTGTAACTTTATAAATAAAAGAAGGAGTTGAAAGTTAACATCAGTCAGGGCTGTAATAGAAAAGAACTCAAAATATAAAGAAGAAGAAACATTTCAGTTACTTATAAAAATTGTGATATACAATACATTCCTCATGAGATGTTTTACTTGAGGAGACTAATCGGTGAAAGACATAACATCGTCTCTTGGTTTAAGTTGGCTGTCAGCCAATAAAAATACAAGACAGCATTATCTTTGCATATTTTATGAGTAACGCATTCATTGTTTTAGCGAATATCTTATTAACATCAAGACAATGATTTGAAAGAAAAGGTATAACAGAAACACTTTCTTTGTTTTCGAAAAGGAAGCAAAGCAAAACAAGAACCTTAACTGGGATTGCATGCAAACTAACAAGCTAACAATAACTATTCTCTGCAGGCTACAGAATTGTCCAGACTGCAGAAGACGTTTTAATTTGTTAGTTATGGTTTATTTCACGCAAAAAAGACACACTTTTTCGGTTTTCTTGACCTCAGATGTTTTCGTGCTGAAAGTATTAGACAGGTGCCATTGACGTATAAGATAGGAATTTTCGTAGAACATTAAAAAGGAATATAAACGAACGACGATTTCTTCGCAATTCAGAACATCAATTATATTTAGATATGCGGTATGTTTTTAAATGAACGGTGGTTTTGTTGAAAATAGCTGAGTGGGGGATTGATTGTTTTCTAACTCAAGCCATAAATTGACGGTTTTTGGGAAAACATCTCTTTACACACTAGGTTTTTGTAAACAACGTCTGATGGTTGAAGGAATTTTGTCGTTTTGCTGAGGAAATGCCTTTCTTTCTGATGAGAATGCGGTCTTGAACATTTGCCTAGTTGAGGGGTGCGATGGAATCTGGGACCTGAACGGTCTACTGAAGTGTTCACAGGTAAAATACGATTTGTTTTTCTTTATTGTCACCTCCATAATATACTTGGTACTTAAATCATACTGGATGATAGAATGTAGAAGTATTTTATTCAAGGGGACGGCAACTGTTAGGAGAGTTTACCTGTACACTGAAGCTGAAGTGTTTCTTTATTCAAATATCGCAAGAAAGAATCTAAATGAAAAGAAAAACCAACTTACGAAAACACCGTATTTCCGCATGATTAAGTATAATCTCATCAGACTGTAGCAAATAGAACTAAACCATGCTCGCGTAATAAAAATGTAACTGATCCACTTCATTTCTTTTTCTTTACATGAGTAGAATTCAATAATATTGAGCCGTCCCTTTAGCAAGTTCGTTACAGACGAAGTTATGTCGCTGATAAAGATTCAGTCATAACATACCGCAGATAACGTTTCTTGTTTTTGTTTCGCTGATATTCATATGGAGATGTCCATGATTTCATCACCCTGAGACATTTCTCCCTGTTCGACTCTGTGGTCATACATTTAGCATAATCTGAAAGCAGTGCATGGACGAATCCAACATATGTGCGGTTAAATAATTACAAGTGTTACAAAAATCGATACCTAGATTTTAATTATTTTTCTACATGAATTATTTATTTTTCCACAAATCTTGAACTAAATCTGACTTACTCTAGACAACTAGCACATGTCATATTTTTGCCGGGTAAAGTTTTTGCTTTCCAGTAACCCAACTTTCCAGGTGAACGTAAATTCTTGATCTCCAAAACCTAGAAATTTATCGTCTGTTTTGAATTATAGTAGTTATATCAAACCTTTCAATTGTTTTTTTTTCCTTCCAAATAAAAGGGAGTGGTTAGATTAACTGTTCCCACTGCCACACAGAGTTTCAACATTATAATGGATTTCTTTCAAGAGCGATAAAAAAGGGAGATAGTGAAAATCAGATATACTAGTAAGAGTCCAGAAGAAAAACAAATTTAAAAACTCCCTTAATTGAGGGCTGGTAAGAAGAAACCAATTATTTCTGGTATTTTTAGAAACAATTTCTGTATTTCTAGCAATATAGATATCAGTTCCATTTGTATGAAGCCGAGTGTGTTTCTAAAAGTTCTCCGTTCTTACATGTTGCACCAGTACGATGAGTTAATTCGATCTTAGCAACTATAGGTAGGAGGTATTGTTGTTTTTCATGATTTAACGTATTGTCTACCTATAAAAAAGCTCGTCAGCATGAAAAAATGAGGTTAGTAGGATATAAAGTTATCGTTAAGTGTGGTTTTCAAACTAGTGTCGCTCAGCAGAGGGACTTGTCCTCAAATCATGAAACACGGGTTTCGTCGAACGTTTTTCAGTATACAACAGGGATGAGAATGCAAACTGTCATCCGCTTAACGTAGGTTGATCTGATTGCATGAAAACATCTCAAGGAAACATGACAAAAGAGAGACAGTGGCCCATGAAATGTTGATATGGCTCATCAAGTTCTGATATAAGACACTTCAATCCCAGGATCTTCGCGGAACCAGACAGAATTTATTAGTGGGAGGGGGTGGAAAATGACACGTGATGAACTTTGTTTTGCCCTGGGAGACCAACAAATTAAGTTGCCAAGCAATCTGTCATGCTATACTGGCGATTCAGGGAAGCTCGTAAAAACGTAGTTTCTATGAAGATACTTCAGCAATATCTTTTCATCAGACATGCGCGACTTGAAACCTTCTCTAGCAAAATAAAACTCTTATCGCCTGCCTGAGGTGCAAATAGAGAACTGAGATTCTGATAGCTCGCTTTTCGTAATGTCGAATTGCAATTTGGCGAACGAGTGTCTCTAAAGTAACGCATCGCGTGCATAAACCTCTAAGATATTTTACTACTGAGTTTTTTTAACAGATGGTAACATTCTTGTCTGTGCGTTTGTGTTTAGAACTTCCTTGAAGACAACGGTTGGCTTTAAGAATCAGATTCATTCAAAGCAATAGATTTTTTGACGTTCTTGTCATTGTTAGGACATAGCTTTAGACAGTTTCGTGATCTTTAAAACGTATTCAGGGTGTACAGCTCAGTTAATAAGTTGTGAACAGCAGTTTTTTACTTCCAACTCTGCACAAGCCCATCAGAGTAGAAAACGACTAAAGTTGATTATTCTGTTTTGGTGATAACGCTTCAGATTCGATGATATCCGTCTGGAAAAGGCCTTTGGGTGAGTAGAAAGATGCCAAATGAAATATAGAACTGTTTTTCAATCAATTTTTTTCTATTTGGACTCTCGCAAAATCAGCGTTACGTCAGGTTTGAGCCTCAGCATGAAAAAAATTGTGATTTTGCGCCCAGTTTAAGCTAATGGAGCATAAATTTTCTCTGCACTTTTAAAAATCTAAAGCTGGGTTATCATCTCACATGGGCCTGATAAGAGTAATTAGGAAAATAGCACAAACATACAGACATCACGCACTGAGGTAAAAACACAAAACTGAGTTTGATCGGTGCGTCGGCTTCACATGTCAGACAAAGATATTATAATCTTGCGGTATTTCTTAAGACCTGCCGAAATTAGCCCCCCTCCCCCCCCAATCATTTTTTTAATTATAATTTTATGAAAGCAACTGGTAATTAGGGGTTTATGGAAAGAAAATATAAATTATTTTCCTTGCACCTGTAGAAAATGATATTAGCTGTAGCCCTCAAGCGCCGACACGTTTATAGCAACAGAAAACTTGTACTACTTATGGATGAGGTTGTCCGATGAATTATTGACGAATCTCTATTTGCTAATTTCAGACAAGAAACTGCATAAAATTGAGACTAATACAACGATGTTTTAAGAACGCTCCTCTCATATCGTTTTTGATTCCTTAAATTCAACAATTGCCTCTTGTATAAAGCACACTACCTTCTGTTTTCATCTGCCATACCTTTCTAAGATGATCTTTCCTTAGCTCTTAACTCGATCCACCATTTTGGTTCATCTACTTGTTATGTATTCAATGTAAATTTGAATTCTTCGATTCATAAGCCATAAATGAAGACTGAGCACTTGAAACTGAATCTTTCCTCGTAATTTGGTGGCTGATCTATCTGAGGCAACTAATGGTTTCACTCAAAAAGAAACGACGTGCTTTCTGCGATGTTTGTTTCCCGCAAACTAGGTCCTGATGAAAAGGGCTTTTTATCACTCAGTGTAGGCGTATACCCGTCTCCTGTTTCCTTTTGATAACCATAATTAAATGTGACGTAATAGTTATTTTACACGTCAATCAGATTATCAAGTTCTAAGAGAACCATAAATTCGTCTAGCCTTTTCTTTTAGTCTTTGTTGGGGAATAAAAAACCAGTTGACTTTAGGAAAGAACTTTCTCGCTTTTCCATCTTTTTCGCGATGGAGTTGTTTTCATTTTGGCCTCAGATTGCAAAGAGAAAAGAGACATAAGATGGTGGATTGCAAGATTCAATGTCTTTCGTTTGCGTCCTTTATCTCCCACGTGTATAGTACTTGAAAGAAGATTTTCTAAGCCGTATTAGGATTTAAAGAGTCGCCACTAACCGGTTAAAATGCAAGCAAACGATATCCTCGAGCGCAGAGCAGGTGAGATTGTGAGCCGTCTTTGCCTTCAGCTCAGTCACGTTCTTAACACAAGATAAATTAATTATTCAGAAAAAAAATCGATGGCTTTAAACCACAAGAATAAAATATAATCATTTATATTCCTAATGAAGTATGCAGACCAAGTTTCTTATCTAAAAAAGCTATTTTTTTTAAGTTTTAAAAGGTCCTAGTATAGAGTTACTATGATTTTTTCTTACAAAGTGTTGATAAATGACAACATATCTACAATACACAAGAAAATGAAAATACGTGACAATGTATGCAACGATGAATGAAATACTCCAGCACTTTGTTTTGAGCTTAACTATGATCAATTGTGTACATTGATCTGCGCCAATAATTAAACAAAGAAAAATATTATATTGAAATTGTAAACTTTATAAGCTCGCAATCTCGCCTTTTTTAGAGTACAGATGATAAATTGCACTATTGTCATTATTTTAGTTATTGATTAGCTTGACCTTATATAGAATGTAAGTGTCACTGTAGTTGCAACTGTGTCATAAAACGTCTGGAAATTTCCACCAATGAACCTTAAAAGGATTTTAAGTTATAGACAACCGTTTGTTTTTCTTCCATTAATTCTTGTGTAAAACGCTGGACACTGTCAATATCAAGCGTTCCCCTGTGGACTTAACGCCGAGTTGAGTTTCCTTATTAGCCTACTGTTGATTCCGCAATGGCTGAGAAACGACGTAAAAGGTACTACTTTGCAGGTGTTCCGATTTTACTGTAAGGACACTGATTCAGTCGTTGCACGTGTGTTAGTGAACACGGCAGATTGTTTACATCGGTGGTTGAACTCTGGACCAAGTAGTTCGGGTTCGACTTCTGTTGATAGTAACTCTGTTCTTATCCCGTAAAAGACAGTTAACTCTCACAGTGCGGTGTCTTCCGATTGCTATCAGTGAGGTAGACAGGTGTTTGTAGAAATGTGAAACCACTGGAAATGGGGGATGTATCCTGAAAAAAATTTTGGGAATTAAAGGACAAATTTGAAGTAATTCTAGTTGTTGCATTGTATACTTTAGGAAGGCGTGAGCTTTGTGAATCAGGACTCAAACGATGTCGAGTGAAATACAGTGCATGACCATTGCTTTCATTTGATTGGATTGCTTTTGTATTTCATGTGCGAATTAGTACATCGGACTTAACGGGTTTAAAAGCAATTTTTCATCGAGATAAATCATCTTGATGATAGATGAAATTTTTCATTGCAAGTCATTTGGAATAAACAGGCTTCACACGCGAATCGCCGATCATTAAATGAAAATTACCTAGAACATTCTAGGGTTGATGGTTGAGTTAAAATGACTGCGTTAAACTACTCTATGTTAAAATTACTTTGATGGTTCAAGAACATACGTAAGAATAACATGATATAAATGAATGCCGACTAAAAAACTCGAAACGAAGATTCGTTGCTAAGCTAAGTAACGAAAGCTTTTTCACAAAGTTATGCAAATTAGACAGAACTGACAACTTTTTAAAACTGACCAGACACAAATTGACAAGAATCCTATTAATTTGTTTGACAGGCCATATGGTAAAAACACAATGCTCGGCTGCATACGCGTGTCATAACTCCTTAATTGCCATCCTTCGCAAATCAATATCGCGAAGTATTAGATTATGCACATTTTAGTGCGTGCGTTAAGACGACAATTTTTTAGAGGTGTGTTTAATACTTAATATTCTACTTTCGGGCTTGCTAATGATGATTTGGACGTTTTCGAACGCCTTGGGCTAACATTAGAGAAACTGCTTTATTAAAATTCGTTGGGATTTTCTGTCATTTTGAAAACGATTCTTAACGCCATCGTGAGTCGTAAGAGCTTGGTCTGTAGATTCGAACCGGTCTTCACTCCTCATCCTGCTTTATTGCTTCATAATTAATCGCTCGGCAAACAGAGTTCTTAAACAAGACAATGCTGAAACCCATAATGAAGCCAATATACAAGAAACTGGTATTTGACAGCTTCAATCAATATCTCTGGCAATCCTTTCCTTTATATCCTGTTGCGTCATAAGATAATAAGATATTGTTTACCTCGGACCTAATGTGCGAGTGCTTCACAAAACCTTTTTGAAAGCCCCAGAGCGCTCTTTATTAATATATTTGTTCGACCGAATATGAATTTCTTTTTTCGACGTTTCATTGCGTATAGTGGAATAAAGTTTTGAACTTTCTCTCTTCAACTACTATTGACTAGCAAAAAGGCATAAAATTTGGTAAATTTTGACAGCTGGAACACCTGTTAGGGTGATGAGTATTTTGACGCAAATAATGTGTTCCTAAAAAATAATTTATACAGTTACGCTTTTGAAAAAGAAACAAAAAGTCGATGACATTTCTTACTTTCAACCAGAAATTCAAGTTGGCCGGTAAGGAAAAGCTATAAAAATAATAATTAACTGTGAAACATCCTGTCCCATTTTGTTCAAATCGTTTATTTTACCTTCTATTAACAAATAGTTTTTCCGTAGTAGCACCCCGTGAGGTTATACATGTTCCTGAATTTATTTACAAAAAAGGTTAAATTGTCTCATGCTAAGTCGCTCACGCAAGTCCCAAGCGCCAAACAAAGCGCTTTGTTGCTAAGTTTTGTTGTAATCGAAATGTTTTCCGTTCAAATTATTGGGTTCTGTGAATTAGGAAATAAAAGCGGGTTATAGTAAAAGAATTGTTTGGGTTTGATGAGGTGAATTTAGCGGACTAACATGACTTACCCGAGTTCAATTATTGATGTTTCTGATTCTGAACTGTGGGATTTCCAGGACGGAATTAACGGTAAATGTGGCCGCGCAGCTCACACATGAAATTATCTTTCATGCAAATATGACAAGAAAGTAGGTTCTTCAACTATATACCCTGAGGCGAATACAGACTTTGTGATTAAGCATAGCTTAAGCTGTTTGACTCACATGTTTTCTTTATCTGTTTACAGCCGTTTACGCATCAGGCGCCGCTCTACCCGCGTATCAACTCGACGCACGATGATACGAAAGGCAATAAATGGGGACAGCAGCTCGGTGTGGTCATTGGACAGCCAGCCACTACGGCCACGCAAAAGAATATTGTTAAACGTCGGAGGACGATTATTTGAAACGTGGCAAGATAACCTGGACAATTATCCGGACACACTTCTAGGGAGTCCAGAAAAGGAACTATTTTATGATCGCGGTACCAAGATGTATGTATTTGACAGAGATCCGGAAATGTTTCGGCACATTCTGAATTATTACAGGTATTACTTTCTTTTTTTTTTTTTTTTTCATATACTATTGTTAATTTATAGAGAATAAAGGTTTGCAAATGTACTTTGCCCCGCACAATTATATTTCAATCCCAGTAATATTTAGGCTTCATGTGGATAAATTTTTCCTAGCCAAAATAAGCCACACGTTTCATGCTAATAACTAACAGCAGCCAAGCGAATGAAATGATTCCATATGGCAAGTCCTCCAGATCAATACAGCTTTATAACGCGAAAAAAATTATTTTGGTTTCAGTTTCAATTGTTTTCCATTTTTTAACTGAGCACAAGACGCCACAAAAGAAGGCTACCTTCTTTTGTAGCGTCTGCGGTGCTCAGTTTGCCGTCAACTCGAGAGATTCTTTTTTTCTTTTTGAAAAGCGCGGATCTATAAGACCACAATTAGCCACAATTTTTAGGGTCCGCGGTTTCAGAAATTTCCTGCGATACTTAACATACAGTGTTAAAAATTTGTATTTGCATTTAAAAAGGGCATTTTAAAGGCTTGAAGCCCATAATTTGTCATCATTTTACGAGTCGGTTTTCCTCAGAAAACGAAAACATTACTTAACAATGGCACACCAGGGAATTTCAACATATATCATCTGATATTCTGACAAAGAATATCATATAGCCTTAATAAGAATCCGAAAAAAAATATTTTCCTCGTTAAAACTGAAACAAAAAATAAGCTCTCAACTAAGCTTAGTTAAAAATCAATTAGTACCTGGTGGTGATGGGGACGGAAACTAAACTAAAAACAAAAACCGCACGACGACCGCATTTTCAATTTGCTAAAAAATGTTTTTTATTGTTTACACTAAAATACTTATTATCCCTCTTTTCCTTTCACGATGTTGGTTCAATCACTTTTCTGAAGAAGATTTTATGGCATCTCTTCGGCTCTTCTTCGGAACTTTACATGAGTCCGACAGGAGCTCTATCAGTAGTTAACTTTCTTACTTCCAGGACTGATCTGAAAGCGAATTCTCCTAACAGGTGAACGTATTTCTCTCTGTTGGATGTTCGAGAGAATTTGAAAAAGGGCATGACAATATCTTCGATGTAATCATATTTTTTGTTCTCCCGTGTATTAAAATGAACTATCAATCGCTCCCGGGAGTTTAAGAATTAAATGAAAACAAAAGGCAATTATAAACCTTTTTGAAACGCACACAAGTAACATGGCGAAACTTTGAATCGATGTGAATTTAGATTTCCAAAAGTGCAATGATTCTCGTGTGAATTGTTGCCAGCTTGTTCATTTATTATTCATTTTATCATTACTCATTTAAATAAATGAATGTTAAATCGTTTGTCTCAAGATCCAGAATCACTACCAATTGTCCAGTTAAGCTAGTAATGAGGATTGCAACTTTTCGTCGTAGCCAGGCAATGAGACTGAATGATTATGACTTCGCTGCTATTGACTCACTCTAATGGTAGATTTCCACGCTCTTTTATTTTCAAGAGCTTGATGTTGATCCTCCTAGGCCGATCTATTGCTGACTCTAAATCGTGAGATAAACGATTTGAATATATATATTCATTATCTAAAAAAACGATGTACAAACATGATTTTACAACTTACACAGGCTTTAAGCTTTTAAAAGCCAAATTATCTCGAGATACCCATCCCAATCACCGACACAGCTCTACAGTTTCTTAAGAAACTAACCCTCTTTACTAATCAGAAACAAGTGCAATTGACAGTAATCCTCCTCATCCTCATTTTGTCGGTTCGCAGGAAACTTACGATAACAATCGTTTCTCTCCAGACTCGGTAGGTTACACTATTCAAGTGACTACTGTGCAGACGAGTTTCGTGATGAGCTTTCTTTCTTTCGTATCTCTATAAACGCCGTATCTAATTGTTGTTGGGACGATTACAGGCAGCCAAGAAAAATACGAATCGACAAAGTGTTTAAGTTAGAGGATCCACACGAAAAACTAGAAGTTGAGAGAGGATGTAAACTGAAAAAAAAGGTCTGGAACATTTGTGACAATCCACACGAGTCGGTTCTTGGTAGATTGTGGTACTATTTCTCTGGACTGCTGATTGCTTTAAGTATTGTTTGTACTGTTGCTGAGACTATACCACCTCCTTGTGACGAGAAATATCTTTGTCAGAACTACACTTGTGGGAAGGAAAATTGGAATTTGTCAGCCATAAAGTATGGAAATGTTAAGTCCTGTGAAAAAATCGATAATTACTTGAAGGAAAGAGAATTATTGTATTTTTCATTGGAAAGTGTGTGTGTAGCAGTGTTTACTTTTGAGTATTTGACGCGGTTTATTACAGCACCAAACCGCTGGCATTACGTAAAGGAGTTTATGAGTGTGATAGACTTGCTTTCAATATTACCATATTACGTTGGGCTGATATTGGATTACGCGCAGGAAACATCAGTGGACAGTCTTAGCGCCTTGGTTTTGCTGCGAGTGCTTCGTGTCTTCCGTGTTCTGAAATTCACTCGACACTCCAGCCGACTACGAAGTTTGTTATTTGCAATCAGACGCTCTGCTTCTGAATTGGGCTTCATCCTATTCAGCTTCTCTCTCGGAGTAACTCTGTTTTCCAGTGTCTTATTCTACGCGGAAAAGCTCGCGGACCTCAAACCGAACAGAACAAATCTGTTTGACAGCATTCCAGCCTCTATGTGGTATTCGGTCGTCACCATGACAACAACTGGGTAGGTTATGTAAAAGGGTGCTGCCCTATCATCAAATCCAGCTATTTCTTTAGGTAGAGAAATTTGTTGGAGTATGCAGTTTGAAAATCAAAGGTAGCAATTCGTAGAAAGGTATTTGTATAGGTAATAAGATGATTTCGAGTACAATTTGGTGATAGTAAGCACGAGTAAATTTTTCAAAGCCAACATTTGTGGTCTTTGAAAAATTTACAAGTTGATTTAATGCTTTACTTTAAAAAAGCATAAGAGAAAGTCAAGACAGACGAAACTTTGAAAGCGCGCGCACTCGTGATACAACTCTGCACTTGTGTTACAACTTTGCATTCATGTCACATGAATAATGCACTCGTTTTCAGCCAATCAGACGTGCATAATTTTTTCATGTATATTGCAGGGCCAATAACAAAATGACAGGAATCCCTCAGGAAGGTTCTTCCTTTTGCAATGCAATGTATTTCTTTGTTAAAACTCCTAGATATCGTAAACCAATCACTAACGATGATAATTTGTCAAGGTATCCGTTTAAAGGTTACATGTAATTCATACTAATATCACTCTCTAAAACCAAGACGGGCAAATTAAAAGTATTTCTCCACAACAGATAAAGTTATATAGTTTTCGGCAAACACCTTGTTACGACTTATTTAACCAATTACATACCATTCATACGTTTCAGCTATGGGGACCTTGTTCCGAGAACAATCATTGGACAACTGATTGGAAGTGTTGGCTGTATTGTTGGCGTGTTAATGATCGCTTTACCTGTTCCAATTATTCAGAAGAAGGTGAGCCATTTAATAAATGTTCATTATCAGTATTGCTACGTTCTCTGCCATGTCTCAGTTTTTGTTTGACTGTGTTCCTTTTTTACTTTCATCACCTTTTTTGCCTCAGTTTTAATCATAGACTTTATCGTTTTCAAATTTGTCTCGCTCTTTCCCGATGTATTGCTGCAATGGACATGTTGTCAATCCCGTTTTTTTGTGATTCAGGATAAATGTAATTTCTGACATTTGAGAGACATGGGAACGAATTAGTCAGAAACTAATATTCTTAGGGCACGTTGAAGAGCCTCGCATGGCATCATGGAAGTTTCGGATTATTTAAGCGTTTCGCGTGAAAATTAAGTCATTCTAGGTTGGTCACTCTTATGTTTGACCAATCTCTTTTTCTCGTATTGATGTAATTTTCGTTTTTCAAATCCCTGTAAAAAATATCACTACATTCATTGATTTTTCTTTGTGATAAGCAGTGTAACCAGGTTAGTTTACCCTTTCCTCGGGGTATTGTGCTGCTACATTAGATGAGGAATACGTTTCCACATATTTTTTGGTCACTTCTAAAGAGTGGTCTTTTAGTGGTTTTTCGCATCTGGTGTAGCACAGGTTCTTTTGTAGAACCCTTAGTTTTCAGTATACACATGTTAGGATCAAATTAGGATGCATATACTACAAGACTGGCCGACTCATCCTAAATAAACTTTTCACATTAAATAACTCGTCTGAGTGTAGTCAGAATTTTGTTACCTTGATGACATATGGACGTACCCAATTGTTAACTTTGATGTCACAAAAGCTGAGAGCGAGAAGTGTTTGAAAAATCGACAAGAAAAACATAAAAAAGTAATGTTATAAATCTCTGCTTTTCACAGGCAAATTTACAACTTGGACTTTTGGATGAAGTAGATGAGGCCATGGAAGCAGAGCTCTGATTAAACGTTGATCATTGGCAGCTGGATCATTCGGTAATCACGTGCTGGATGCGTAATGAATATTAAGAGAAGCATAGAACCTGTGACTGTGGTCTGTGAATCCCTTCAATCTACAGTTTGGTATCTCTAGTCGGTTCGTAGGGTTTATTAGAGAAAAAAATAATTGCCATCCATGCATATTTTGGAAATGACAAGTGTTTCCAAGCGGTAACGTGAGAAAAAAAAATTAAAAACACAATTCTGATCTAAAAGATCAGCTTTTTAGAGAACATTTAATGGATAATTGAATTTAGACTGAGAGCCAAACGTTAATAGCCACTTCTTTCAGGTTATCATTTATCAGTGTGATTATCATCGGCTTTGATACTGATCATCGCATTTCTACAGACTTAAAAGAGAAATATGATCCAGAAATCATATTTTCTCATTTTCTTCATTAAAACTTATGTATAAGAATTGAACCAAGCCACGTTTATAGCTTCAAGAGGGTAACGCACAGTTTTGAAAACTGTATTCAAATGTGCTGATCATGAGAGAACGACTACAACCTCTGCTCCTTGAACCTTGCGGAGCAATCTGGACGCTAACCTTTGACCCGGGAGAGTCTCGCTCCTCTATCTACCATGCTCTGCGATCCGTTGAAACCATTATCAAGAGGTGCAAAAATAGGTATTCTTAACTCAAACAGTGACTATCTTTAATTTTTTGTTAGTGTCCGATATTCGACTGACCAACTTTTTTCTGTCTCTGACACACATGTCGTGGCTTTGCGCATGTGACCAATTTCCTAGGTTGCTTTTAAAATGGCGGCGTCCATTTCAAAACAACTTTTGAAAAAATCTCGATAACCCATTGTAATCTTTTACAGTGCTGCAAAGAAAATTTTAATCTACACCAATGAATAGAGGAGATGTAACTGATTATATCTTGTCTACTTTTCCTTTAATAATAAACATTAATATGTGTGTGACATTATTTAACATATGTTCTAGAAAAATAAACCAATTAAGACAAACGTCTGTTAATTCAATATTTTCCGTACCAAGGAAGAATTGCAATAAAAATCAGTTTAGTACTATTGTAGAATATGAAACACTTGTCTGGCATTGCTGTCTGTGGTAAGTAGGATACCATTGTTTCTTGTCACTTCCTGAACCTTTAAGAGACCTTGAAACTTGTATTCAGGTATTCAGACAGATCACTTGCTCTTATCCTTGCGTTGTCATTAAATATGATGGTGACAGTCGTTAACACTTCACTGCAAGAAAAAGCAACATGCGACGTGATATGTTTTATTAGTGTGGCCAATAGCTCAGTTAGTTACAGAACAGTCTACAAATCTGGGGCCATAAAGTTTTGGCATCGTGCCGAAGGGAAGGGTGAAAGTTCCGTAACCCGAATTAATAGATTCTAGAAAAAAAAAATTCTTTCTCACAGCTTGAGGATCTTATCGAACTCCCAGAGCCTGTTTATGAAACAGTGCCACTTGGGTGTTACTGAATATTATAAGCATTACTGACCAAAAGGCCTGCCTGAAAAATTCAAAGCGCCTCGTTCAACAATTACCTTACCTTGAACTGCAGAATGGGTACAGGTAAAGCAATGACAAGCACTCCAAACAGACAACAGGCGCTTCCCACCAGCCGACCAGCTAGTGTCACGGGTATGATATCACCATAACTTGAATAAGAAAAAGTAACAATCCTAGGTTATGTTGCGGGCATAGCTGAAAAAAAACTCATGTGCAGAGCAACCTTGCAAAAAAACGCATGTAAACGTTATTATAGATATAAATGATATTTTTATTAAATAGCTTTAAGGGGAAACTTTACTGATGAACCAGATTTTTCAGTGTATCACCGAGGGTCCAATACAAGCCGTCACCAACAGGTGACCTGGCCACAACCTCGCAAACGTTTTGACTGAAGAAGCTGACTCAAGGCCGGCGACACACATGGCGACGGATACCCTTTTTCGCGGCGAAATTTGTTGCGACGACGAGGCACTTCAATTAAAAACCAAAAACCTCCGTTCCCGGTCGTGATAAACTGATAGACGTACTCGCAGCGATGATAAAATCACGGAAACAGAAGCAGCCGGCGTATAGCGATATTGAAATGAAATTAAAGCTGGGCGTGTCGACAATATTGAACACCTATCGCGGTAATCAGTGGACACTGCCATCGCTGCAGAAGGTAACTTAGCGATGATTTCCGCCGATAGCCGGGATCAAAGAGTGAAATCACATGGTATGTCACCGGCGTAACCTGTTAAAAAGCTTTCAACTGGAAATACGATAAAGTTATGCGATTTTTGGAACTTATTTTTCAACTTATCCTTATCTTTACATACCCTGCTGTAGTTGATGTGATCACTGCGTACCACATGGCTTCGGGAATGCTGGAAAACTGTGTGTCCTCGGAATATTCGGCGAAATAGATGATACTCGAAACTAAAATAACCATGACCATATACAGGAATCCTATCAGGCCTAACTCAGTGGCAGAATCCTTCATGCTTTGGATCAACTGTTTTAATCTCTTAGAATGGCGCAGTAGTTTGAAGATGCGAAGTATCCTTAAAACTCGTAACACCACTAGAGCATTCATGCCGAGTTGGGCGTCAAACGACAGAGCGTTTAAGATCAAGTCAATGTAATACGGCAGAATTGCGAGCAGATCCACGATACTCATGAGGTTGATGATAAATTTAAGACGGCTTGGACAAGTTAACAACCGCGAGACAAACTCGAACGTAAAGAAACCTACACAGACTGTATCAATATAGAAATAAGTGTTCTCGTTTTCCTCTTTGCAAATTCGTATCGTTCCTTTACACGCGATTGTTTCAGTCGTGTTTGCCACCACGCTGATCACAATAGCGGTGACACTTATCAGATAAAAAATCTTCGCATATAAAGAAATAGACGGTTCTTTAAGTGTAAGCCAAACCTTTTCTCTAAAGGAGGCGTTTGGATCAATGCTATGGACAGCCTTTGCGGCCTCTTTATCCTTAGCTTCTTGTTCCTCTCGTCTCTTATTTAATCTTTCGTAAGCTGCTTCAAACGTCTCGAACCAGCAGCACTCACAAAGCATACTAATGTCCAACCCGAAAAACGCCACTTCGTCTAAGAAAGATTGGACGCAATCATCTCGCGGACAATGGAGCTGTCCAGAGTGATAAAAGTTCCAAATGTAGCGAAAGGTGTCTGGATCGCGGTCAAAAAAGAATTCGTTCTTGATCTTATCATAAAAAATATTTCTTGCTTTAC
Organism: Pocillopora damicornis; assembly: GCF_964200805.1. Lineage (NCBI taxonomy): Eukaryota > Metazoa > Cnidaria > Anthozoa > Scleractinia > Pocilloporidae > Pocillopora > Pocillopora damicornis. The sequence continues at coordinate 8,597,283 of NC_142679.1, read as the reverse complement.
TTCCCAGCAATGTGTTTGGATAGATGGAAAGAAAATAATCTCGAATTTGGAAACGTCTGCCACTCACATTCAGAACAACAATTTTGTCGTCGTCGGGGAAATCAATTTCTGGTCGTTTACGACGAGACGAATGCGAATTCGTACTGCGGATGCTATGTTTTGAGGAGCTGTGGAACTTGGAGAGAAATTTCGACGGAGATATTAGCGACAAAAAACTTTTCATTATGGACGTTTCGCTTCTACCTGAAGATTCCGCAAATGCTGAAGATGTAGAACTGTTGATGCTACACGATGCATGCGTAAATTTCTGATCTGAATATTTTTTCCTTTTAAGATAGGAAACTTCGGAAGGACGATCTTGCAATAGAGATTTTGAACTTCCCTCTGAAGAATGATTTGAGTCGGAAAAATGGGCCATGTCTGGATGAAGAAACGTTGATGACTTTTTCTTCAACCTGGCGCTCGAGAGGTTTTTTAATCTTTCGCCTGACTGTTCAACTTTCAACCTATCCCCCACTGAAGCAACAGACTTTGCACTTGATCTCCATTCTCGAGGCGCTGGAACTGCAAGGGGATTGCTGTAGAGCCTTAAATTAGGGGTCGATAGTTGTTTACAAGTAGATCCACTCATTGGAATTGGGACGTTTTGTGGTGTAGTGCAGCTTTGTGTACCCACGCTCGAGGATCTCTTCGGTCTGGTTGTCGAAAGACGATTCAAGTCATTTTCCGATTCGTTTCTGTTTATGAATGTGTCGCACACCACTGGAGAGACGATTTCGTCAGCCAGAGTGTCTTTGTCTGTGACTTCCTCGTTGAGAATTTGGTTTGAAAATTCGAAAGATAAACCTTCTGAACTTGGTGTTGACATAGGTGTGTAATTTGTGGCTATTAAACAACAAAGTTGTTTGGACGGATGCCCGCAACAGGTTGATTTGTTCCGATGTAAGTTCGGTGTGGAACGGGCAACAGGTAAACAAACACCGCCTTCGTTCAGCTTAGTCAAAATTTCTCCCGATCTGTTCAAAGAAGCTGAAGAATCTCGCGCTAATTCCACGGAAATGTCTTGAACGCTACAAGAGCAGGCGAGAGGTACTTCGTCAGCACTTTTACAAGACAGTCGGCTGTTTGAATCAGCATGATGAATACTCTCGTTTTTTGCCGTATGGTCTTGGCAGACACTTGCGTCGTTGTCAAGTGAAAACTCAGAAGTTGATGGAGATGAAGGAACAGAGAGCAATAATTTCCTAGGCCTAAATGAAGTCATAGAGACATTTTGTAATGATGGCGGAGCGAGAAACTCTTTCGAATTTCTTCTTATCAAACTTTGTTCAGACCTGCTTGTTCGCGCACAAGGTGACAATAAAACAGCTGGCACTTCAAGATTATTTTTGTTTGAAAATTCAGCGGCTTTGTTACGTTCTTCGTCGTCTTCTGAAACTTGAATTATGGGCGAGAATAGTGTACGCGGTATTTCTTTAGAGGCTTTTAACGAAGAATCGTTGAAGAAATGATTGTTTTCCTCCATATCATGATACTCACTCATGTTTGAAATAGTATTTGATCCCTGTTGGGGATGCGATTGTAGTCGTTAAATTCTGGTGCTAAAAAAACTCGTAAATAAAACTTTAATAAACCGCATTTTCCAGTTTACTAAATCTTCTTGGCTCCAGTTTTTTAATCTCTAACGAGAAACGCTCTCCTCTCTCCGCCGTTAAGTTCAAAGTTTGTACCAAATCCAGTAAAGGTTCCAAGACCAGCATTGATGAGAGCTGTTTCAGTAACTATTCTTTCCCTGTTTCAACTTCCTTTAGGCAAGCGGAGATTTCTGTGTTTGACAAACACAAATCAAATATTGTCTTTAAATTTCCGCACCTTTGTCAAAATCAACAGATATTTCGTCTGCGTGGAAATTTTTAACACAATTGATGTTTCCAATAACGCTTGTCTCACATCACTTCCTTCTTTGCAGAATCCCACGCAACGAAAGAAATGATTCTCGGGCGAACATCGAGAAATACTGCCGATTTATTAAATCACGAATTTGAAGTCATTAAATAAACATCAGTTTGCGCACCTCCAAAGAAAAGAAAACTGCAAAATAACGTAAAAGGAGGCTCTCGGATTCGATGAGTTCGGTAATTTTTTGAAGAATTTGGCTTTCGATCGATCAATAAGAAAAATTAGCATCCTTTCACAAAACAAAGTGGGTAGACACACTTCCCAGCGGGTCTTTGAAGTAAAGTAATAACAATTTTGAACTCACGGAGACACCAACCCAACAAAAACAGAGATAAGCAGTTACAAGTGAGAAGCGATTCTTTAAACTTTAATAAGCCTGGCTTCTATCGTGGAATCTATTCGGAGCCAGGGTGAGTTTCATAACAATCAACTTCTTTTTAGACAGCAAAAATTCCTGCAATAAAAAAGTTAAAATACTTCATTTACAAATGTTTTATGAGCAGGGATTCTGGTACAAATTTCAATCAAAACATCTTAATTAACGCACCAATTTTCAGAAGTGAAATTAACCGTAAATAAAACAATGTAAATGGCTTTGAGTGATGTACGTAAGCAGTAGAAAAAGATCGATGAGTTGATAAGATGGTACCCAACTCAGTGGATGTAAAATTCTTAGCCAATAAATTACGGTTGGATAGTTTTGACATAAATATTATCTTGGGGTCTATGCGATTTGTCAGAAAAGATCGTTCCATTTGCGCATAGCTTGATACTTGTTCACGGGCAAAAGTTTTCATGTTGGAAGACAAAACTAAAATGTCTAGATCGTTCGTCCTTAATTTCTTTACGTCCGAATTTTATTTACAAGTTTTTATTAGGTTTGTGATAAGGAAACAAATTTTTTTCAGAGTATAACACCTTTTGTAATTAATTTTTGTGGAGATTAGCTCAAGAATATATCATTTCTATCCCTTCTCAGCCAAACGAAACATCTAAGACTTAACAAGTTGAAAAACAAGTACGTACTGTTAGAAATGGACTATTCAAACATAAATTTCTCCTTAATTTACGAGCCGATAAGAATCGCACTTTCATAAACAAAGCTCGATATTGTCGCGTTGTCTAAAACGTCTTCCCTGTAATGAGGGGAAACAAGGGCGCTTGGTAATAAATAGGATTCATTGTAGTGTTCGTCATAACGTTGCTTAAGTTTATCGCATCCAGGCTTGAGTTAATGAAATAATTTTGTCTAGACATTGTTGGGCTACTTTTTGAAACTGTGACTATGCCATTTGCCTTATTTAATAAAAGCAATCTTCTCTTCCACGAGAGGACAAATGTTTCTATTAAAGGAAAGCTGTCAAATAAGATATAAGACGAAGTGATCTCAGATTAAACTCGAATGTCTTTGGATGGTTTCAAAACGTTCAATAAAACGTTCCCTGTGGTTGAAGGTCAAGGAAATCATCCTAAAATAAATTCACTGACGTCATAATAGTCATTGTAGTTATCTACCACTAACCGTCTCGATTTTAAGGCCTTTGACTTGGTTTTTGACAGAAACTTTGACAATTTTTACTTCAAGCGTCACTTCGAAAGAAAAGGCTTTAATATAACTCTCTAGCTTTTCAGAAAAAATGCTCGAGAAAGAAAAGTCCTCACTAGTGAGGGTGGAGACTAATTTTAATTCCAAAAAATTTAAATGATAACGATGTTGTCGATTTTCTCTGGTTTAGGCGGCGACATCATATAGCACCCTAGCACAACGTTGGGTTCTTTACTTACGCCCTCGCATCATTCTTCAAATCAAAACTTTCTTCTATGAAATACAGGCAAGCTTCCGATATATACTTTTCACTTGTACTGTGATAACGCCGACCACTGCGCTCTGATTGATTGCCAAGAGTTTATTTGTGGCCTCAAGTCACTGCGTAAACGCTAACGTGCGATCTTGCTATGAACCTCGCCAAAATGGTATGTAGTTAGAAATGACCCTTGAAGATAACACTCCTTTAAATAAACAAAGAAAATATAAGACTCGTACAATCTATTTGGAATTTATTCATGAAAATACTTTGTTTGCATTATTCGTTCTCTCATAAAATTTAAATCCATACTTCTCTTATTAAGCGTTAGCCATATATAAGACAGTTATTTACCAACGACTTATTTATCAACAAGGTTACTTGTGTCACCTCACAGAAATTGATAATTCAACACAACGAAAGACGTCGTGGGCAGAAAAAGTTACATATACAATAGTCACTACTTCCCTTTTCCTTCTCATCAATTCAAAGTTTGCTACAATGTACTGAGAGTTAAATTTGGAACTGGAAATGAAAGCAAGATAGTGCAGTGTGACAAACACATGTCCAAACAAGGAACCATAGTCATCTCAAAAAGTATGAAAATTCAATGTCATTACTTTTGTTGGGTAAATACTTAGTTTTCAATTGTTTTTGTAAGGCATTAACCAATTTTTCCGAGAAATTATCTGACCTTAATTATCAAGGTGTGCGAGGAACAATGACAAGTCCCCTAAAAAACCTCATAATGCCGCATTCAACTCCTAATCTCTCAGCAACCGAAAAACTAAGTCACCCTGTAGAAGACAGCCCAGCGACTATCAGCAGATAGTATTCCCTCCATATGTTCTTTGATCGTCACTGTTAATCAAAATTGGCGTTGTCTCCTCACTCATATTTTTACTGATAAAATACTTTCTGATTCTCTTCTGTTCAATAAAACCACTTTTTGGAAATTGTCTGTTTCTACACATGACGTACTGAACGAAGCAACCGAGAAATGACAGGAAGACCCAGGCTGCAGACAAGATGTAATCTAGGAAGAACAACAATAGGTATACCATTACATTTTATGCAATGAAATTTTCACTTTCGAAGCTTAGGGCGCAGACCATTCCACGACGGTTCTTTAGGCGAGGCAAAATTACTCACCATTTCGCTGGAAAGGCCTCGTAACATTTATATGATCGCGCCGATACTGTGGCTTGGCAGCATGAAGAATGACATCGATCACTATAAAGGAAATACTTGTGTGGATGAAGAAATCAATACCTAGAAAAACCAAGTCATTCAAAGAATTAGTAACAAGATATCATTTGTCTATTGATAACTGTTGATTATGCACAACACGATGGTCAATTGAAACAGCAATCGTAAAACTTAGACTATCCAACTGGAGATCCCCAAGCCTAAATATCTGAAATTTTGAGATTGGAGTCATTCAAATTCCATCAATACAATGTTCTCGGAGGAGAGAGGACTTTAACCCTTTAACTCCCAAGATTTAATAAGTAATTCTCCTTACTGTCTGCCATACAATTTATGTTATGTTAGTTTGGAGAAATTGGAATTAGATCAACTAATAATCCCCTTTCTGTATTCTCATTACTCGTCTGCTTGATATCATACTGATAATGTAAGGAGAAATTCTGTTTAGGTCACTAGTGGAACTTAAAGGGTTAAGCACTTCACCATAATCACCACACTGTTTTGGAAAATGAATAAATTAACTCAGCCATGATTTCCATTTTCCACACATTGTTAACTTTTGTTACATCCACCAACACTTTCTCCATCCCATTCACCAACTGAGGTACTTAGGAAAAGGTTATCATTGCTTTTGTGTGATAGATTTTTAAATGAATGTGTAATTAAATCATACTAACCACAGATACTCGTACTGGATATGTAACACATGGTAAGGGCATTGAAACAAGTAATATGCATACTTACCTACAATAAAAGCATACGCAGACACAATGGAAGTGTAAAGAACACAGAGCTGGGGAGTAAAATTCAACATCTATCAGCTTCAGTTTAGGAATTCTATTAAAAGCCTTGAGTGTAAAATTGCAGATAAAATGACTCCACCCTGGCATTAATGGTAAACACTGTAACACTGAACATTAAGATTACACAAACATTTGTAGGCTTGTTCTGACACCAATTACTATAGAGTGAGCAAGGTTATTTGATGAGTTGTTTCTACACAAAAAGTTATGCTATATCAACAAGAAAAGGGAATACTTATGACAAAAGAACAAAATGACTGGTTAAAGTGCCACTAGAAAAGTGCTGACATTTGAAGTGTAAGTTCTTCCAACAAAGAGAAAAAAACTTAATGATGGATGATTGACCTCAAAATTGGTTAACACCTGCCTCATAAAACTATGGACATCAAGTAGGATGATACCCCACACGAAGACAATCAAATATTACAGACTTCTTTACTTAGCAGTAATAATTGAGCAGAAAATTTCTTGACAAAGATTTTACATACAAATAAAAAATGTGCTCCATTCCCAACATGTACATTCCTTTCTCAAATAACTTCAAACTGCCCTTCTATAAGCTTTCCGCCGCATAAAACACCATATCATTGCAGTACTAAGAGTGCTGTCCTTACCAGAAAAGGCCAAAGTAACAAAATCACTGGAAATACAAGAGTACATGCACAGATGATGGCCCCATAGTCAAAGTCACTGCCTTGAACAAAGTCCAGGTCCCCTGAAATTGCAAAATAGACTGGCTTTAATAGTTATTCAGAATCAAAATAATAAGTCAATAAGAATTTTTGCTGAACATTTGTATTGTGATACTCCAATGTATAGGCACATGAGTGATTACGTTTAAGTTGTTGAGTTTAGGCATGACACAGCAGCTAATGTACAAATAGCTCACTTTTCCACTACCTTTTGGATCAGGAGGAGAATATTTTAAAAGCAGTAAATGCAATTATTTTCACTATAAAAGTGTGCAATCCATAGAGACCAGATGACAAAAAGCTCAGCTTCTGTCACTCAGCATTTGTTCTCTGTGCTTGAACTTTCTAGAGATTAACACATAAAAAAACCAACTTAACCTCTCTACTCACCAAATGGTGTGAACAGTAGTGTTGCTCCAATCAAGAAACCAAGGAGCAATGAATTGAACAGGAGACAAATCTTTGTCCACTCTGTAAACCACCACAAAGCAAACAACAACAAACCAAAAACTACACCTAACCCAGCACTTGTCAGCATTGTACCTGATAAATTAATTGAAAAAAAAAAAAGATACATGTTAAAAAGGAAAATAATTATGAACAATATGTTTTTGGCTCATGAATTGTTTCATGACCCGTGAATTAGTGATTGTCAGCATTTCACAAGTATTTAATTAAACAGGAAAAAATCTATGAACAGACACAGAACTCATGTTAAGTAAGGATGAAACATATTCAGGTATTTTTAGGTAAGGTAAAGCCTCCTGTCAACTTAGACCAATATTTAAACTCAGGGCACCCTACATACCAAGATGACTTAAGTTACTGTTGGCATCGATGATGATGAAGAATATGATGGAAAAATTTGCAAGTCCTCCAAAAAATAAGGCTGAAAAAAAAATGAGATGCTGGTGAATAGGAACTTTTGATTTTTGTTAGTGGTAAGAATGGTTGGAATTCCAATGTGTGCTTCAAAACAGTTATGAAAAATACCTAAATGAGGGCTGTACACTACCATGCAAACAGGGCTGTAAAAAAGCCAAATGGCTCTGTGAACAGTCCTGCAGGAAGCAAAATGTGAGAAGCAAGGAGGAAAGAAAAAGGGCTGTTGTCATATCATGATAAAATGCTCACTGCCAGAGTTAGGTCAGTCGCCTAATGGAAGATATTTGACTCTTAGTCATGACCTTGAGCCAAACATTTAGCCATTTGTCCTTCCCACTCTTCCAATAAGTTAATGTAATTATTATTACAATTGTAGTTAAGGAATAACTGTTTGAATGAAAAGCACCCAAGGATAGAAAAACCTAGCTATCTTTGGGGGCTAAGTCCCATATAAAATAATATGGGAAGGAAGGAGCCTTGCAATTGAGATGAGGTGTACAGTAAGTTTTCAGTCTATTACTTGAGGGACACAAATGTAAACCCTTTCTACTATTTTTCTTCTTTCAGGCTGTTTCATTTTTTTCACTTTAGTTCCTGGATAGCACAAAAACAAAACATATTATAATTGGAAATATCTCACAATTATAATTTGTCAAATGACACTGATAATGGAGCAAATTAGTCAGACTAATTCCCCATTCACACCAACAAAAAATTTCAATAAAGTGTCGAGTTGCACTGAATGGAAATCTGCCAAAAAACATACAAAAAAACTAAACTTTACATGGAATCCAAGTAATCACTAACTTGTATTTTTATAGTGCTTAATTTTAAGCAGATCAATATCAGTTTCAGCCATTTCTTTGAGAAAACTTTGTCTAAAAAACAGCTTAAAATAGTGTCTTAGCTTTAGTGAGAATGGTGCATAAAAATTTTCACCAAAAGCAGAGTTATTTGATACACAAGAAACATTATTGTTACTCACTGAATTTGAAGAGCCGAAACCCAAAGAAACAAAAGATTAACCCAATCAAACTTCCTGTGACAGCAAATAAAGCATCAACAACACCAACTGTAAAACAAACAGTCAACACACTACTTTTCACCCTTTTTTAACATAAATGTAGTTTTATGTATTTAACTCTGATATTTTAGGAATAAAAAGACACCAGTAACGATTTTATGAAGACAAATCATAATCACGAAGAAAATCTAAGTTCCTTGTAAAGATTTGAACCTCTGCCGGTTCCAGTGTTGAGGGTAAGAACCTGTGAAGACCTGATGTTGAGCAAATGTATTGAAAGCTACCCATAACAAAAGATTTCCAAATTTTAATGTCAAAACATGATGTGACTAAGGACTGAACCAATGCATTGTAAATGTGCACTAAACGAGAAGTACATGCTTCAGAAACCATATAATTTGAATCTCACATTTAGAAAAATATGTATGAAATAGTGACACTGACTAAGATTTGAGAGTCCAGAGTAACCACCCAAAACAGCCTTACATATACAGCTACAGCACTATTTTTTGTTTTGAAAATAATGGTGTCCATACACAAGTCTTGAGCTCATTTGAAGATAAATTTTAAATGGTTGGAGTACTCTTTCCAATCTCAAAAGTGTACTTTTCATAGTGGAGATATTAACCCTTTAACTCCCAGAGGTGATTAACGTAAAACTTCTCCCTACAATATCCATACATTCTTCAGCAAACAGGTAATGAGAATATTCAAACTTATCAGATAGAAGCTGCTATCTTGATCTAGCACCAAGTTCTCATAACTTATTTAAAAGAAAATGTGTCGCAGCCAAAGGGGAGAATTAACAATCAGATCTTGGGAGTTAAAGGGTTAAGTATTATTAGTTCCTGTAGCATGATTCTCCTTTCGTTGTGACTTACGCCTGAGATAATTAGGAGCGTAGATTACTGCTGGTGAGTATGCAGCCTCCATGTTGGTAACTGGATCATACACTATAACATTGTACACAACACCTTGGCCAACTTGGTGAGTATCAAATTTTGCCACAGGAAGTGTTGGTGCTTTCAGAGAGGCCATCTGCAAGGGAGGTAACAACAATATTTCACGCCCGATGTTTTTACTGATTGCTTCTTTGGCCTTAAACATTTGGTCCTAGTGATGCTTTTGCTCCTTTGAAGAAGTTGTAAATAAGGAAATGACTACACTTCTCATTGGTTTAGAGCTAACAGTATGGCTGGAATTATGAGGTGAGTGCATGGCTTAGTTCTGATGAAAATCAGCTTTCAAATGAGGAGTTTGAATATAATTGGTTAGTCACCAGAGGTCAAGAATACCAAATCCTTTTGTAAAACAGTTTTGTTACAGTCACCTTTATTTGAAAGACTTCTAGATGTATGCAACTTGCTGATAAACAATACTATTCAAGCTGCAAAAAGGTGATACTACACAGTCATACAATTCAAACTCAAATTCTGTGCAGAAAAGTAAAGGCGGCAAACATTGGTAAATGAACATTGTACAAATTTCATCTAGTTTGCAATGAGCCAGCTGGAAACTTTGAAGTCAATATATTTTACATAAATTATAAATAAAAGAATCTGACCTTTTTTCCATTAGTTTTGATAACAGCTGGATAAGCCATTTTTTGCAATCCCTTAAAGAAAGTGTCCTCTGATGTATCCCCTTCTTCAAGAAACATAAGATAGATATCATACTCCAGACGATAATGTTCTGGTGACTTCTCTGGATGAATTTTATTCCCATCACATGGTACAGAACTAGAATTCTCAGACCTGTGGAAAAAGAAACACAGGGAAAAAAAGAAAGAAATAGTTCATCAATTCAGAGTGTCTATTGATCTGACTCAAACTTAAGAGGTATTAGTCACAATGTTAGTCACATATATTATACAAAGTTGCAGGGTAGTGAAATAATGTGACTGACCAAAGATGAAAAGAAAAAAAATCCCTTTGTTCCATTACAGATTTGATATCTTGTTATCAGTTGAAAGTAACCAGTGATTCTTCCTAAACCCACCAAAAATATTACTTGAGGGTATACAAATAAAAAGCCATGTCAGGTCTCTACACCATGTATTGCCAAATGTATGCTCTTGTAATCTAACCTACCTTTTATAGTACACATTAGCATATGCAAAGGTTACATTAGTTTCCACTCTATCATAGGATATGACCAGATTTGGATCAAATTCCATGTTACAAGTGAGGCAGCAACCACCAGGGAATGGAGCTAGAATTAAGATAAGACAATCATATATATAGCAAAAGATCTTTTGTTAATATCAACAATAAAAACAAAATTATGGTATACTTCTTAAAATGAAAATAAAGTGGACAGATTCTCTACTTAAATGGAAACAAGGCTCCAGAAAAAGATACCTTAGCTGAAATTTCATCATGATGCTATTGATAAAATCAGGGTTTTTGTTAGGGCCGGGACACCGGGACCTTTACTCGGCTATTTTAATTTTTGTCCCGGCTATTTTCACGCTCAGTTTGTACTAAAACTCCTGTGGAGACTATGGTCAGCCGACAATTTTAAATTTGAACGTAAATTACGGTAAAATAAATAAAATTTTGTATTATTTCTCTGCTTTTGGGTATGTTTCTTTGTGATAAATTTTGTGCACGTGCAGCTAATTTGGAGTTCGTGACTTGAGACGTTATGAAACAAAACAAACGCATTTATCGGCACTTCCAAAGTTCGTCATCGGGGTATCGAATAACCTCCATTCGTGAGTAAATGTGTCAAAAATAAATAGTGTTACAAAACCTGGAAGCCTCGCGAGAAAAAAAAATGCGTATTTCCGTCGCGGTTTCTCATGGTGTTGCGACAGACAACGGCAATAAATTCAGCTTGTTCCATCGCCACAGTTCAGTCTAGCATTTGCTCTCGAGAGAAAACAGTCAAACAGCAATTCTCATCTTTGTGACAACGTTACGTGACATATCTACCTAAGCCTAATCAGAGTGTTTCTCCTCAACAAATGCTTACGGAAGATTCAGCGGCCAGCACATCAACCGCACCTCCGAGCTTCAACGAAGCCTAGTGTTCCCGATATCAATGCTACGCGCGATATGATCAATGATCTATTCTCAGCGGACGAAGTTGTGCACAGTTTTTACCACTGCACTGAAACTACGTGCAACTACCAGAAGGAGAAAGGAAAGAAAAAATTTGACCATGCATGGATCTTTCGACGCGATTTAACTTACGATGCAACAATTTTCTTTTCATTAAAGAGAAGGGTATGTACTGTCTACTCTGCAGACTTCACCAGGCAAAGGGCAAGCACAATAAGAGTGCATCATATGGAATGGAACCCGCTGTACGTTTCCAGACCTCAGCCAATATAAGAACAGAAAGTGTGCAAAAGTAGCCTCAAATGCACCCATTTGGGCCTAAAATTTTCAAATTTTCCTGGGGGAGGCCCCCCGGACCCCCCCCAGTGGGCAGAGCCGCCATTTTGGTCCCTCTTACTTAGGAAAAGGTCCCTGTTACTAAAAATCTTAACAAAAACCCTGATAAAATAGATTCCATTTGTTTCAATGTTTTTTCTCATTAAAGAGAGAGCATCACAAACTACTTGTAGCTATAAGAAACATCCTTTTCCACTGCCCAGCTGACATCTTGAATTTGTGACTTAATAGTGAAACCCTCATATCGCCTTAGACTACAGCTTATTTGTAATGGTTTTAAGAGGAGGGGGACTGGAGAGGTCTGTAGTTGTAACAGCTTCAAATCCAGTCAAAGCATCTATAAGGGTTCTGAAACAGCACTAATATCACTGTGAGGTAATGATCAAGGCCATGTTTAATGTTACAGTTAAAAAAAAAGTACCATGAATGGAATTTTGAATACAAAGTACAGTAAAAGAAATCATACTGCCATTTAAAAAGAGTAGTACATACAAAGTATGTAATCTACCTTCAAAGGAATGAGAGGGGATAACTTGGCAAGCTGTCAAAAACCTAAATCTGTTTAATTTTTTTCCAGTGTTTCTCATTCATTTGTTTTAATGTAGAGGATATTACTATCCTCCTACAACCACGTTTTCTATACCTTTCACCTTCAAGATCTGAATACCAGAGTGATTCTCCAAACTGTTTGTCATTCATCACCTATATTTTTAGACCTAAAAATTTGGTGATCATTCAAACAATATCCCCCAGTTCATGTTCATTTTTTTTCACTTCACATCACCTTCCTACTTGAAAATGTAAGTACATTGTGAGGATAAATTCATGCCTGATTAATTATTGGAGTGAATAGGTTAACAAAACCCTAATTAGGGGGTTTGCTTCCGTACTGGGATACATTCCTGATTTATTTATCCAGTTGCTGTGTTGTTTCATGGTAAAATTAATACAATAAAATAAAGCTTTACTACAACGTTATCCCTGCAATCTAAACAGCACTACATAAAAACAACTCACCTCCATAGACATATGGAACTGAGATGATGTCAACATTAAAGGAGTCATCGTTACTCTCTGACTTCAAATAAAAGTGATAATCTTCAAATAAACTTTTTATTAGATACAGAACTGCAACACCTTGTCCTGTATCTGTTTCATCGTATTTAAAAACAGGATTGAGAGACAATGTCACATTGTTTTGCTGTGCATGTACTTGGATAATTGCATATCTCCAGGATCTCTCAACTTTATTATGTTGGAGTTCCATGTCCCATGTTACATGTGGTTTAAGTAGCAATCTTTCTCCTCTGTTTGGTTGAAGATGAAACGCAGTATTGCCTGCAGGGACTAACAAAAGTCATGATTCTTAGTTTCTCTTTTCTATCTAAACTGTGAATTGTTAATAAAGCATGACCTGTAAAAGTATTTGCATACAATCTTGTATACATCATGTAATCAGAACACTGACTAAAAGACAATGTGATTAAATCTCCAGAGTCAACAAAGGGGGGGGGGATATTGGGGTCTATTAGAAACCACAAAACTGTAGGAAAATCATCTAAAACCACAAAACTGCAAAAAAAATATCAAAACCAAAAACTACATTAAATTCTCCTTGTCTTTCCCCTCTTCATAAAAAAAACTCAACACAACCCACAATTGCTTCTGGAGGTTCTTGAGTTTCTTCCACTGCTGGTGAGTGAGGTATGTTGGAAGCCATGGGTTGCAAACTGATTGACCTAAGTGCTCCAAATTGCAATGTCAAAGTCTCAGGCGTTATTCAAGATGTGCAACATTTAACCTATTCGAAGTTATTTTAGTGACATTTGGTTTGTCACACATTCCTCTAAATAAGATTTACATTTTGCAGCTATAACATTGTAAACTTATGGGAAACTGCTCAAAAGAACACAGAATTAAACGAAGTTCTGACTAGAATCATAATGAAACAGTTTATTAAATCAGATGACAAGCACACACATCAGATGACAACCACACATACAATTCCATAAATAGAAACAAAACGGAAAAAAAACTGTTTGATTCGGTGAACAAATAATTAAGACTCCACAAATGCCTATTGTTTGTTACATCAGATCCGTTGATCCTACCCCTTTTTATACAAATGCAGATAAAGCTGTCTACTATAGTAAATTGAAATTATGTTATCTTATGTTATCTTCTTATGTCATTATTTTCTTAAGTTTCAATCTCGACGACATTCTGTATGTAATTTTCGGTGAGAAGACAAAACGTTCTGTATACAAGTCCAAATTAGGTACTTCATGAATAAAAATCTGACCATAAAAGTGAAACAAGGTAGAGTGGCATAGTAGTTAGGCTTGACAGGGAATATTTTCTTAATAAATTAAAGTTTGCGTGTCGAAACTCCACAAGCACAAAATCACGCAGATCTCTTACCTGCAAATTCGTGTGAAAGGATGCATACTACAGGGAGGATAAATAATAAAATAGCTTTCTTTTCTTGTGACATCGACAAAACCTTAAAGGATCTTCAGAAATGATAATTCCAAGACTTATCACACAAGAAACATAGAACTCAACATCACGCTCTGTTCGACATTTGTTTTCTGTTTTCACTTACCGCACGGAATGCTGGGATAGTATCATGCTGCATGTGAAAGAGGCTGGTATACCCAACTGTGATTGGCTGGAGATCAACGGAAAACAAGTTTTTCAAACTGTTCAGCATTCACGATCAAGAGCACGTTGGTTCGAACCCCCTTTTGAAAATCAGTGGTTCTCTTGCGATCTGCGGCAGATGCACTGAGATCTACGGTTGAATAATGTCTTCAAGAGAACGTAAGTTACCTATTTCTTATCCCAAATTATTATATTTCCTCTATTTTGTCTGAAACTTACTCCGATCGCAGAATGTACTTTCACACGAAATCTTCACTATTTATTTACAGTAGCATGCATGGCGATATCGACAAGCTAGTCCGATTGCAAAGTTAGAGCTTGGCATTAGAAAGCATTGTAATTATTTCTATATTTTTGGATAACGGCAACATTTGCTCCTATTTAGCGTTTTTTTCTTCTGAAACTCAAATTGCTCTCTGTTTTGTTAAGTAGCCCGTTTACACCGTTACCCAATGAATGAACATTTCTGCTCCCCTGACTTTTTGCATGAGAAATGGCTCGAGATCTCTTGTATTTTACCTTCTTTGTGAGGTTTTTTACTGTGTTGTCTAATAGTGAATGCATGTAATTCAAATACTCTACTCGGACTTTGTTATTCGAATTTCTGTTTAATGAATATCACGTTACTATTCATTGTTAGTATTTCTCGAATAACTCTTTCAATGTAACAAACAAAGGCTCTTTACTCTTGTTGTGCATTAGTAAGTCAGTTTATTACAGAAAAAAGAATACTTTTATCCGGACAGAATAATACGTTAACATACGATCTTAGGTGGCATCGGCCAAAAACAAATTAAAAATCAATCTTTAATTTAGCTTTTTAAACCAGTGAAAATTGCATTTTGATTGAAATGATCTATTTGATTTTACAGATACCACCTCTTCTCTTGATGACAGCCTGACAAACATACAGTGGCTTTGTAAACTGGAATCCAATCCACTGTTGGAAACAGAACAGAAGAACGGCACTGGGGAGCCAACATGTATGAATCCTTACCCAAAGCCTCCATTCTCTTACGCTACCCTCATATTACTGGCTATTAACAGCACCTCAGAAAAGCGCATGACACTGCAGGACATATACAAATGGATAGAGGACAATTTCCCTTATTACAAAAACTGCAAAAAAGCATGGAAGGTAATAACAGTTCTGTTGTTTGATAAATTGATGCAAATTTATTGCTTATCATGAATGGATGATAATGTTTGTAAGCCTTTGTTTAACGTGTATACTTGGCAGGACAATCAAGTACAACAGTGCTTTTGATGCTTTCTAATTCTCCATAAGAATATTCAATCCCAGTCTTGCAACAACACAACAAACAGGAGCATTTGACTACTGAAATCTCCATGCAATAGCCATCTGTTCTGCCCTAGAAGGGTTCCCACCATGTGCTAGTTTTGATGGACAATTCCCAGTAAAACTGATACATGTTCATAATCCCTGTGAAATTTTGTTCTTGCAGAATTCCATTCGTCATAACTTATCACTTCACAGCTATTTCCTCAAGGCCCAAAGGCCAACTAATCTTCCTGGAAAAGGAAGTTACTGGTCCATATCACCAGAAGGGAAAGAGAACATCATGAAAGAAGTCATGAAGCATCAGCAGCCACTTATCAACCAAGATATGACCTTAGAGCAATCAAACACAAGGGGACTGCGACCAATACTGCCCAAACCATCAGAGGATCAACTCGTTGCTAGCACTTTATTGAACAAGGGTGGTGTTCAAATTTTAACAGATGGAAGTGTTAATGGATTACCTGGTAGTATTCCAGTAGTGATTTTACCAACCCAGCTTTACATGAATATGTTTAGCAAAATTGCTTCTCAAGCTGCTACAGGAAGTACCACAGCAGTTGGAGTAAGTCCTACTCTCGTGCCCATGACAACAGAAACTCAAAGTACTGTAAACCCTGGGTTTGCCGAGCTAGTTCCTGAATCTGAAGAATTTGGACAAGATAGTGAAACAATCCTCTCAGAAATAGCCATTACAGAGGAGGAGATAGGATCAGGATGTTCAACATCAGTGACTCAGATATCACAAGAAAACTGGGGAAACACTTCTGCAACTATGACAGTGGAACAAGCCCTATGTAAGATTGAAAAGAGGGAAAATGAAAATTCTTCTGAAAGGTTTATAAATAGTGCACCAATCATCAGTAGGGAGACCTGTGAGAGCCCTAATATAGTTGATATTAAAACTGAGAAAAATGAAATTTTAGCCCTACACATCAAGAAGACTAAAACAGACAAACGTAAAAGCAAACCTTACAGTAAGAATCAAACATCTTCATGTGTGCAAAGAAAGCAAGATTTAAAACAACCCAAGCGCTCACCACTTCGGCCCTGCCCCCAGCTCACCTTGGCTGCCATCAATTCACAAGCTAATGAAATGTCATCACCAGGACACATCTTTAGCAAACACAATAACAGTGAATTCAATTGTATATCACCTTTAAAACCACTGATCACACCTACGAAAAACCTTGAAAACCAGAGCTTCCTGACCTCCTTGCTAGTTTCACCTCTTGGTTATAACAACAGTGGTCACACAGGCTTTACATCCTTGCAATTTTCTTCAGACAGTGGATTCTTCTCACCATTCCAGGAAGGGACAGTGGATTATGGATTTTTGTTGTCCCCTGAGAGGTTTGGAAACAGTAGGGTTTGTAGTACACCACAGAGCTGTCGTAAATCTTTGGGGCTTGGTTTGACTTGCAAAAATCAGGGAAAGAAAGCTGATGAGTATGATGCTGATTTTGCAAGACTTTGAGGTTTAGCTTTATCTAGTATGAAATAACAAATTTATTAAATTGTTAAATTCTAATAGAGGCTTATTTTCCCCTGACAAAACTAACCATTTAGATTGCAATAGTTAGAAAGATGAATAACATTACAGCTTTAAAAGTCAGTGATACAGCAGACTGTAATTTGTTTTTTGTGTTCTAACACTCAGTTATTGCTTCCTTTTTTTCAGTGTTTAAGTTTTTTTCTGATCATTATTACTATCATTATAAATCATACTGTAATACTTTTCAGTAACATAATATTACTTACAGGATCATTTTAGCTAGACTCAATTTGAATTAACAATTGGTTCATATGTCAGCGTGCGCTCATCGAGATATGAAGCACGCAGGAAGTTTGGAGAGTATGAAAGATGCGTAAGAGTTGCTCAAGGCATAGCCGAGAGCAACTCTAGCCTCCTGAGTGCTCTCCAAACTTCCCAAGTGCTTCATATCTTGATGAATGCACAGCTGATGTATGAACCAATTGTTTTATAACATTTTCAACCCAATGGAAAATTTTTTTCACAAGGGATTTGTTTGCTGACATCATGAGCACGCACAATAGGAATATGAAGCACGCTCGCGCAATTGAATTTGATTAGACAAATTTACTAGCTATGTTATAACTCTTGTTAATAATCTTTACGTGCCATAGTAAAACTAAAACAAGGTAAAAGTTTGTCTTGGAGAAAAATAAAAACTCACTAACATGTTTTCCCAGCTAAATGCAACTGAAAACAATCAAAAATAGGTTAAAACAAAGAAAAATTAGTATATAGAATTTTTCAATAGTTTCTGTGTTGTCAATACTCTTTTGTACCCAAATAATGTAATGTAATTTTCTAACTGCAATACAGGACGGGTAAAGCAAAATGACATTTATTATATCAAGTTTTTTTATCTTTTTACTTCAGTTATTATAAGAATGTACTCTGGAGTGTGTGGAAATCATAAATTTTCTTGTGAACAAAATGTACTCTTACAATAGTATTAGCTTTCATAGGTGTTTTCCTATAATTTTGAACTTAGTGCTAATCTGGTTCAAAAACGAATAATTCAACTCTGTCTTATTTAGTTTTACTAATTTGAATTCTGTGTGATGAAACTTCAGCCTCATAAGGTTGCTCCTACCCAGACATAAATTTTAATTTTTATCAAAAACTTGAGAATATGGTTAAAAAAACCAAAAGATATCTTATTTGTGAATATTAATAATATATATTCCTACCTATGTTTCCTTGAGGAAAGTGTCTCAGTACAGATGATACGATCGCTAACGATTGTAAGTAAGTCAATCAGGAGGTCCCTGTAACAAACGACGTTACCTTTCTTCCCCTTTTTTCAGGTGTCTTGATGTCGCTAAGATTTCAAGAAACGCGTTTGAGATTTAAATGGCTTACGGTACACAACAGTCATTATTTATAAACAAAACAGGAAGGAAGAATGAACGTTTTAAACTCGAACAGAATACCCGAATTGTTCCATTGCAAACACGTTACTCTCCAAAATGATTCGATTTAGCGCCTTTGTTCTCTCTCTGATAATGACCCCCACCCCACCCCCCTCGAATTTGTCTTCTTGTTTCGAAATAAGTGCACTATTCTTTTTCCGTGATAGCGCTGTTAGAATACATGTACATTGAGATCAACCGCGGTTCACCTTCCGTTAACTGCTTACTAAAGCCTCATTAGATAAACGTTGGAATTCGTCTCAGTCTCGCTACTAAATGACCTCCTCATAAAAT
The DNA here is from genome assembly GCF_964200805.1 of Pocillopora damicornis. Classification (NCBI taxonomy): domain Eukaryota; kingdom Metazoa; phylum Cnidaria; class Anthozoa; order Scleractinia; family Pocilloporidae; genus Pocillopora; species Pocillopora damicornis. Next base: position 8,578,304 of record NC_142679.1, on the reverse strand, counting down.
TTTGTGACGATTGCCCGGCTGTTCGTTCCAAAAAGGAAGAATCCAAGGACAAGTCCTTTTTCCAGTCTCCTTGATCCTTTTTGAAGGAATATCAACACTTTGTCTCGCACATTCTGCTGTTTCTGAAAAGAGAAATAAGCACCATGTTTCGAAGAAGCGCGACCCCGGGCGGTACGTTACAAGACACAAGGTCATGAACTACTATTCCAGTTGTCAAAATGTTTACTTTCAACTATTGTCAATCATTTAGATTTATTCATTTAAGACAACTGGCTGCATATGGTTTATCGTGAGGCAAGGTGGTTTACTGTCTTGCTTACCACAATATGGAACGGTTTAGCGCGACACAGGGATTTTCGTACAACGCAAAGAGGTCTTTCACGATTTAAGTTACAACACAAAAAGAAGTCTAAAAAGAGTTAAGGAACTAAGGTGGTTATACGCGCGGAGACGAAATGGTGAGGGGCATGGACGAGAAAAGCACTTTCTAAGGAACAGGTAAAATGAGTTTTCATGACATTCCAGAAACAAAAATGACGCCCAATGGTTATCAGTGCAAGGTATTTCTACCATTTTGGCCCACGATACTTTATTACTTCCCTATACAGCTGCATCTGTGTTGATACTCACAGAAAGGTTGCCATTTGTGATGGTTACCAACTTCGCTTACAGAGACAAGTGACAACATATGAGGAGAGCCACATATCAGCCCCTGAGGCCATGCTGCAACTAAGAGACGTTTAAAATAACCAATAAGGACTTCCATCCAACAGCGCTGCCCTTTATGTAATTAGTTCCCATGGGAATAATTGGACGGCGATGGAGAGCGGAAAAAAAAAACTAAGTTGGCCGAAACATGGATTTCCGCACACTTTGGCTGATAAGGCTATTTAAGTCGCTGCAGTCCTCATCCGCAACTATGGCTACAGTGGCTCCCCTCGATATCTTTGCAAGAGTCGCGCTTCAGGTTTATGGACGTATATACTTCTATCTGCTATCTGTTTCATTTAAATATTTTCAATCAACAATCTTCCGATCTAAAATCATTTCCTAAGTGTTTCTTAAGTGTTTCCCCATTCAGTAATAACACGGCGTTGCGTTACTTTTGTGTCCTTTCAATGATTCCTTCTTCCCGTAAAATTGTTTCAATATCCTCCAACACGTGTGGGTTTTCCATTGTTGGCGTAATCTATAGAAGTTAAGAGGAAAACAACTGAATTTAAACCAAATACCAACAAAAACAATATCATGTATAGGCAAGTATGATAAAAACAGTTGTAAGGTTGATTCGTAAGCTGGTTGTAACGACAGTTTTTCGATGTCACGAACCACTCTGTGAACTAGAAATCACAAATGAGGATTTTTGCATTGCGAGGAAAAACCAAGAAAATAAAATTTCCTAAAAAACAACGACATTAACTTACTTTATATGGTTTTCCGTGAAGGATCTTGGACAGAACACCTCTCACAGTTTTTCCTGAGCGAGTCTGATGGAAAAGGAAAGGAAGAAAAGTCTTCTTTGACTAACCACAGTAGTTTTACACAGACGAATGGCTGGGTTTATTGAAGCCGAGAGGAGAACGTTTACAACGATTGACTGGCACTGAGAGAGTCAATTTGGCTTCGAATTTTTTTAACTGTTTTTTTCACATCCTCTCAAGCCGGAATAGAAATATGATTGATCTCTGATTCGTGACGATTTTACACGCAATGACAGTATTGTTGTAGGTACCACTTTCCAATGAATTGGAGGTGGGGGTGATCGATATGAATTATCATCTTCACTAATGCTCAAGTAGTGCACATTACTGCGAGGATCACTTTCATTCACGTCTTTATCCGCAGTTCAAATATATGACTTTCATATATTCTTAGCCGTTCATGTAATTATTCTAACTTACCTTGGGAAGTGTTGGTACTACGATGGCAGTTTTAAATGCCGCCACAGGACCAACAAACTCACGAACACTCTGAATAACTTGTTGGACTGCATCCTCTCGGGAAACACCACTCGCTTTGGCAAGAAATACAGAAATCAACTTCAGTTCAAATCAAAGGACGGGAACCGTTACAGGGTAAGTTTTGTCGTACGCCCAAAGCCTAGATGTACTCGATATATGATTCTCTTCTATATTATTTAAAATTCGTCTGAATTTTATCCCTGAAGACCTTGCAAGAAACGCTGAAGAACATATTCAAACAAACTGGTCTTTCCTAAATCAGTAACTACTCTTAAGATGTTACCTTGTCCATATTCTAGCACGCGATTTTTTTTTTAATTCGGTATCAGATTCAAGGCATTGAATTGGGTGACTCACAAACGTTCATAACAGTTGAACTGAAAAGAATAAACATCTTCTATTCAATTTCTTAACAAACTCATTCGCGTACTTTTATTGATGACTATAAATCCAACTGGCAAATGACCCTTGATCGGGTCCTCAAGTCCCACGCATGCGGCATCGATCACAAAATCGAGACGAATCATTCCCTGAGAACAAAGAAGAAAATTATTGCGATTACGTCGGTACGTTTCAGAGGATCCATTAATGGACAACGAACGTATCAAATCTTGTAGATAAACACTTAGATCTGTTGCAATCGCGAGAATTTTGTTTCATTTGAACCAAGCCGACCCGAGTATGAGAGCAATAAAATACTTCACCTCCTCTAAAGATTTAGTGGAGATCCTGTGACCCGCTACATTGATGACGTCATCGGTGCGTGCCATGATAGACACAAATCCACCATCATCCATAACACCGTCGTCACTTGAGTCGTAATATCCCTAACAGAATGTAGACCATAATAGAAGCAAGAGATGACGTGTTAACACACCGGCCAATGACAAGTTGTTGTTATATTACGACGGTGTACAGCGGTAACATACCGGGTATTTAGTGAAATATGTTTTGACGAATCTGTCGTCAGCCTTCCAAAGGGTCGCCATTGTTCCTGGAGGAAGCGGAAGCCTAAAATAGGAATCGCACATTTTAAAACTCATTTTGTGTCCATCATTCTTACCGTTACTATGTGTCGAATAAGGAGCCACATATCAAAAGACAACCTCAAAACCTTGTACAAAAGATAGGTAATTTATCTAAGCCTTACTTGACAACGACTTGACCCAGATCTCCACGGTCAGCTTCGGTTAAGCCATCCTTGAGTATTTTCACTGAAAACAAACCGTACACTCGGTTGTCCCAGGTGAAAAGCAAATTTAAAAACGTTGTTCGTTTTCATCATTATTTTACTGAATGCTTCATAACCTTTCGCCTTAAAAAAGGTAACGTCCGCGTATGATCAGCCTATCTTTCTAAGGTTTATCCTGGTTTTTGAAGAAGGAATCGAAGAGTAGGATTGCCACTACCCCCTGGATAGTATTCGCGGAATACCCCCCACCCTGCATTCCATAGAGTATCCCATGGAGATGGGAGGAACCGTAACAGTTAACTGCTGTTAAGACTTGTGTTAGAGCAATAAATAAAGCCTCAACCGAGATTTGAACCCAGACCTCTGGAGATGAAATCTGACGAGCCAGCCTGTGGGCAACTGTGTCCTCTCTTGTCACCCTGATCGAAGTCGATTGTAGCAACGGTGACCTGCCTTATAAGAAATGCTAACTAAAAGCATTTCTTAAGATTAAAAAAAAAAAAAGAAAACAATTTGTATAAAGTGTCGTTCACATACCATTGTATCCTGGAACTGGTTTTCCAGTTGTCTGTAAATGCTCATCCATTGGTCGTCCCAGGCCTACAGCGTGTGCCGTGATGGCCCACCCAGTTTCTGTATTAAACAAAGCACAGCTAAGACTTAAGGTGTTTATCTTTAATGATAACTTTTCCATTCTCCCATGGCTAATTTGCGATTTAATGCTAAAGCAAATTTTCTCTATCTATTCGTTTACCGTGGATCAAATTGCTTATTCTGCAAGAAATCCGATACACTGTGTAAATCAGTCCAATCAATGTAATAAGCCGTTAAATACGGGAATCATCAGTTCCTTATGACCCAGGTCTTTCCCATTGTCTCGGGCTTTTGATAATGTTCAACATTTTTTATAATTGGATGATCGAACTTCAGTTTACCCATTCCTCTTTCTCGCCACAGAGAACACATTCAACATTGCTTATTATCTATGAATGTGAGCCTAATACTGACATTGCTTATTAATACCTCTAAATAATTTTTCGATATCTCAGTGAAAGCCATCCCGTCGATACTCGAATTTGTCTTCAGATGAAGTCACTTCCCATGTACATTTGCACTATTTCGACTGCATACTGCAAATCTTAACCCCACGACGGGGAGGACCAGTTATATAACATAAAACTTCATATAACAAGGCGCAACCATTCGACTTTATTGTGTGGAAAAGATTGGCAAAATACGTTGAACTTTGCTACCCGCTTGCGAAGTGACTACATCATAAAATCAGCTGAACGATCTAAGTTTTTTTTCTCGTATCCAAAAAAGACCTACCAGTCTGCCACCAGTTGTCATAAACAGGTGCACTAATGGCTCTCCTGGCCCACTGCATGGTATCTTTGTCCAAGTGTTCACCAGCCACAAATAATCCGCGAAAACTGATTAATACAAGGAACTTTATCATAAAGTAAAATTGATAAGCTCTACATAGATGGTTTGTGGGTAGGATTGAAAACCAGACACATTTTTTTGCTGTTAGCTACCTTAGTGTTCTCCTCGCATTAATAAATGAAAAATCACTATCAAAAAACTACAAAATGCCTCCGTGATGTAACAATGCCATTCAAATCGTGGCGTACGACAGGTTGGAAGAAACAATACTGAGCCAAAGAAAGGGCGTTTAAACGGGTTTGCGTACAATCACTTTCAGTGCTGAAGACTTATCATTGACAGAGCACGTAATCTGCCTTCAGTTGTACGTAAAGATTATCAGCTCTAACTAATCAATGTGGGTCAACTGAGTAACTAAGTTTCGTATCTGTGTCTGCTTGACTCTTCAGTGCTACATACGTCCTTCCTCAGTTTGATTTCTATTTGTGGCGAGAAGACAAGTGGAGGAATGTGTACTTCTTTTCAATGGTCTTTCTAAGGTAGAAGGCGGAACATCAGAGTCACGTGCCTGTTTAACTGCTTTTTGACTAGCCTCTTTTATTAATTGTTCGAGAATTAGCAAAGGAACCAGAAAATCCCAATTAACTTGGTGGTCGTCTGTCTCTCTCTCATTTGAATCTTCCTAACAGTGGACACCCTTCAGAGTGTTTTGTTTACTTCCTAGCTACCCTCTCTCTCCTTCAAAGATGGTTTAAGACTTCACACTTACTGTGACAGATCGTATTCTTTAATTAATTCACAGTTTGGGTCCTGTAGGGAACAAACCAAAACAAATTAGGAAGAATATTGTATCGATGCCACTAATGACAATTCAATTATTGAACTATAGCGCAAAGCCCTTTCCACAGTAGGGCTCACTGGCGGTCCGCAGAGAGGGGCTCGGATCAGGTATTGCTGGGATAGGTCCAGTAACTGCCCTTAAGGAGGAGCCATGGAACCCCTTTTCCAAAAAACATTTCACACCGTCAACCTTTACTCGAATCAGGCTATATGTGTAACATCCCTTCCAACTCCTCCCTCTCTTTCATACATATCGCATATTACATAGGAGAAAGTTGAGTGGTCCTGAGTCACTTTGCCTCACCGGTCGGCTCTCAATGCAGTAAGGAGTAAAGACCGAGGAGCAATGCCCTGACAGTGAATGACCCCGCAAGCTTACCTCAGCTCTAATGATTCTTATAGCAGTTGGCGCCGTAAACATGCTAACAACTTTATGTTGTTCGATAACTCTGAAGAAAGCCCCAGCATCTGGAGTACCAACTGGCTTACCCTAGAAATAAACATGGCTTTTTTAGGTCTTTCCACGGTTCAGATTACATGAAACGTTCAGTTTCTCGAGAGCAAGTTCGCCGAAGTGAATATCCTTTAACTTTCTAAGCTAGATATGAAGATAGCTTCTCTAAAAAACATCATTACACCGCCCCCAACCCTCTCTCGCTAGTTCTCATGCTTTTTCGCTGGCGTCGTAGCGTTGGCGCAAATTTGGCGGGAAAAGTGTGTAGGTCATTGTCAGTGACTTCGTATGAAATAAGACAGTCGAAAATATCTGATTTGCTTTCGATATGTTATAAAATTTATAGAAAAGCATTAATCCTTTTTAAAAACAAGCTCGTCATTTGCACATCTTTCACGATGGCATCTGGAAAATTTAAGGTAAATTTGAGTTTACTTGCATTGTGAAATTTTTTTAGCATTTTAAAAGTAGCGATATTAACCTGTCAGTTCGCCGAAGATTAAAAAAAAGTAATTTTGATACGTTTTATTTTTTCCAGAAAATTGGTCCATCGATAAGCCTCGGAATGATAAGAAAACTTGAACCAGTACTTAATTTCAAGAAGCGAGCGACGTATAGTCGAGAGTATTGGGCAATTAAACCACTGAATGCACCTCGAGAACAAACGAAGAAACGAAGCAAAGACGAGTTTTGTTTTCCCTCATCACCAAAGGAATCAAAAGACGAACACAAGAAGGACACAAAAATATCAAAGAAAGCTGAAAAGAAGGCTAATACGATCTTGAAGGTATAAAACAGCGGTCACATTAAGTAACCTGATTTAAAGTGGTTAGGTCAGAAGTGAGAAAAAATTGTTGTTAGAAAAGTTTGACAATGTTTTCGTCCAATTCAGTTCTACATAATCGGTTCCTTAAATTCGCTTTTACTTCTTCCAAAAGCTATAGTCATTCACAAATTTCAGATGCTCTCTTTTAACAAACTTAAAGCACCTGTGCGGTGATTAAAAAATGAAAGTAACTTGACTTGCAGTCGAAAAAAATATACGTTTAATAACAAATTATCATTTTGACAGAAATACGTCAAAAGAGAAGTGTTGGAGACCATCAGAGATACAAGGGAACACATCCAGTTCTTGAGAAGTCAGCTTCATAAAGAAAGGAATTTGGATCAACATCGATGTCAGTAACTGGAAACAATCGGTAGATTTGTTACTACATCTCAGATAAAATCCTAAAAAATCACAACGTTTTCCATATTGTTCAACATTTCAATGCCAATCACAAGCCTTTTGTCTAATAGAGTCTCTGCTATGGTGTAAGAGTAATCTTAACTTGTCTTGTTAAAGTGAATGCCTCCATGAAATCTACTTTGAAAACTGACCCTTAGCATTCAAGATAGAGATGATATTAGTTTTGTGCCACCATTCCTTTGATTTCAAATTTCAAATTTGGCTTTGGGTTTGTAAAATCACTGGGAATTTCAAGAAATAGCCCCTAATTGTTTGAGGGAGGGATACCCCAACCCCCTGAACAAATCTCCCTTTAAAGTGGATAATATAGTAATACTATATTTAATTAATACTCCACTACTCATCCTAGAACATAATATATCTTTAACAACATGGTTGAATTTATTGTAAGACAATGAGTAAATATGAGTGTAAAAATCACATAAAATGAAGTTAGAGTTGTCTGAGACAATTGCAAGAAATAAAATTAACTTAGTTGATTGCATATGGGTTTTACAAGGCAGAAAAAATCACCTCTTACCTCAAATAAAACAGTAGTACACCCGGACAACAAAGGGGCATAAACTATGTAGGAATGACCTACCACCCAGCCAAGATCAGATGCAGCCCACCACACCTCAAAATTAAAAAAGATTCATCACAAGATTTGATTGTGGATCAATTATTGATGTACTAGTTTGCTGTCCAACTGAGTTTTTGAAAAACCAAAAATAAAGTTGTCATGTCTGCCAAACAGAAACAAAGTAAATATCGCTAGGACCAATAAAAGCAAAAGAAAAACATCTTAAATTGCCTGAAGTGTTGGAAAACATATGCAACAAAATTGTAACTGCTTTTAAACTTGTATCTGTAGTTCAGCAGGAGGCACAATTTCTTGTTCAGTCATGGAGGCTTGAGAAGTAAAACTATTGCAATCCCTAATTAGTTTTGATACAAAATAAATGAAAATTGCAACTAACAGTTATCATTACAGCCATGCTTACTAACCTCTCCAGGATTAATCCCATACAAATTTCTCATGCTCCAATTAAGAGCTACAGCATGTCCTCCATTTGGTCGAACAATACCCTGTGTAGACAGATACAATGAAAAATTTAAACATTACATAGTTTTTATCTAACAATGACAAAATTTAATCAATGTACCAAGTAGTGATTAATTTTCTAGTTTTATCAATTTTGGTGTATGAAATTAACATTTTGAGAGACATCATGAATGTATCACCCTATGCCTAACATCATTTTTAGAGAGCTTATTACCTTTGGGTCACCTGTGGTTCCAGATGTATAGAGAATATACAAAGGATCAGTTGACAGCACAGGTACACAGTCATGGGGCTGTGCTTTCTCCATCACTTGATCCCAACTGATATCCTGCCCTGGAATAATCCCCCCTGAACACTACATAAAAGGAAAGTAAATGATAGCTTTATTTGATAACATGACTATAAGCTTAATGGTACTTACACAAGTTATCTTTTGATTGTCTTAATAATGAAAAAGTTGACTCTCAGAGTATTTGTACCACTAACCACAAGATATAGTGGATTTTTTCAGTCAAAAAAATTATCATTAACAATCATTGCTGATGTAAGAGATATTTACCTGGTCTCTTTGGTACACAACACATGTTGAAGGCTTGAATTTTGACAACCTGATGGCCTCATCCAATAGTGGTTTATAATAGACCAAACGAGATGGCTCAAGACCACAAGACGCTGTCACCACAACCCGTGGCTAAGAAAAAACAATCAAACAATTTTATTGTGCAAATCTGTAACAGTGATACAAGTTTCTCAGGTAACAAGTATATAAAATTTATGAATTTGCTTACATACTTCAGCATGTTCAATTCTCCTTGCCAACTCTTGTGCAGCAAAACCTCCAAACACAACAGAGTGAATAGCACCAAGTCGAGCACAAGCCAACATGGCTATCACAGCCTGGAACAAAAATTCTGAATTTAGTACCATACTAGAGCAAACAATTTTCCTTTGAGAAGCAGAAGCTACTCTTGTTTGATTAGGCAAAATGAAGGGAAATCAAAGTACATTGAGAGCAAGAATGTAACAGCTTCAATTTAAGACTGTACTCTAGCCAAGTAGCTAAGAGCATCACCACTCCCCCATGGATCAGATACAAGACCCCAGCATTTCATCATGACTTCCCTGACATTTTGCTAGTACCCATTAATGCTCTTGGATAACAAGAGAGACTAGGAAAGTTAATAGTTTTACCCAAGAACACAACACAATGACCTGGCTGGAAGTCTCAAACCCAGACCTCTTTACCTAAAGTTCAGTGCACTAATCATTGGGCCACTGTGTCTCCCACAATTGCAGCCTTAATAAGCCTTAATAAGCCTTAAGCCAAACCAAATTTGTAATTCTCTACTGTCAACCATACAATTCTTATGATGTTAGTTCAGAGAATTTAGTATTGGATCAACTACTTATTCCCAAATTGATATTTTTCTTTATTCTCATCACTTATCTGGATGAAACTGTATTGATATTGTAATGAGAAATTCTGTCTTAGTCACTCATGGAAGTTAAAGGGTTAAATAGAAATATTTAATCAGGGGCAATGCTGAGTCTCTTTCAGCTATGTTGGATGACTGTGTTCATTGTAATTAAAGTTACCTGTGGAATCATTGGCATATAAATAACAACTCGATCTCCTTTGCCGACATTTAACTGTGCCAGAGCACCAGCAAACTTTGCAACCTAGAAACAAACCTGGATTTCAACATACAGTGCTAGTATCACTTAGAGATGACAAATAGACAGAAAGCAGTTTCATACATGACATCAAAATTCCGAGTCAAGACACAAGCAAAGTTATTAATAAATCATTAACTGTAATTGTACCCATTAAAAACTAAACAGGCTCATCTCAATTTAGGGAAGAAAATAACCTAAGCATAACACGAAGTCGTATGCTTACCAAACGTTGTAAGTTTTCGTATGTATACATTTCTACTTTGCCATTCAATGGACTGTCATAAATCAAAGCCATTCGTTTCCCTCTTCCATTTTCAATATGGCGATCAAGGCAGTTATAACAAGTGTTCATCTCACCACCAACAAACCTGCAAAGAAAATTAGAATTCAATTAAGCCAGCTTAAGCTCATCGTTCTTGTTACCATCATGATGATAATAACACTATGGATAATTAAATACAAGACTAAAGAAAGTCAAGATGTCATGCTTTCTTCCAGTTCTGTGAGAAATAATCAGAGCAACACGTTTTTGTTTTTCAGATTCTGATCATTCTCTTCTCATCTAATCGATTTACAATATCCATTTGATTTCAGCTCACCCAGTTGGAGTAAAATTTCATGACACGAATATATTTTGAACAAGAATCACGAACCATTTTGTAAAAGGCTGGTTGCTATTGTCCAGAACTTTCGTAAATGGCTTATACCAATTTATTTCTTCTGCCAACTCTGCCCAAAATTCTTCTGGTTCTTCTATGGACTTTTTGAACACCTCATCGTACTCACGGAGTTCTCTTTGCCTCTGTTGTGAGCTATGAAAATGGCGGATTGGAAGACCATGTAAACATGAACATGAAGTTCTCGCTGCATTCTGCGACGAGTTCCACAGATTCTGATGGGAAAGCTTTCTTTGCAATAGATTCAAGCGGGTAGTAGCCTGGATCAAACGTGATATTGACATTTTTCGGAGCGCATTTGCTGGCAGCCTTCAAACTGCAACCATGAAGGACGTTTACATTGCGTTATAATCAAAGGAGTCACGGTCACGGCTGTGTTGTCCTTCAGTTTCCACAATACATCAGTTATTAAACATGTGCTTCCCATGTGCTTCCCAAAGACTTCATCAATTCACGCACACCATTCAGATCGTTGTTTTAGACGAAGTATACCAGGAAAAACGCTGGTACGAACTGAAAATGATAAAATAATCGATCTCATTTGTAGCCTTGATGACCAAATCCCGCCGCACGTGCCATCGTGGGAATGGGGTGGAATAGCATCAGCTGTCATGCAAGACTTATGGAATGGTATAATTTATGCGGAATATGAAACCTGTGGAACGACGTCATCGAATAAATTTCAACCCACTCCCGTTCCCAACCTTCCCCATGTTGTAATTCCCGGGGTGCTGCATTTCATTAGTTTAGTAGTGTTTTGCTCTGCAGGCCGCCTTAAGATAACAAATGCTGAAGGTTAGGAACGAGTGTGGATTGAAATTAGTTTCATGACGTCATTCCGGAAGTATCATATTCTGCATAAAATATGCCATTTCCACGATCTTGCCACTTATGCCCTCACTCTTGAAGAAATTTAAAGGAGGGTCCAGAAATAATGTAACGCTCATGCTGAGGAAAGTAGATGTATCCATGGTAGTATAAAAAAAAGGCTTCCCTGTTCGCTGGTTGCTTCCATCATATCGTCGTCATCGTCTCTCGACGCTGTTTAAGTAAGTACTGTTCAAAATATATAGTTATCACTACTGCTGGCAAAGTTTTTACTGCTAACAAACTGTTAAGAAGTCAGTTGATGTTTATTGCACTAATCGGTGGTATCATCTATCAGCTGACTGTTAAAAGAAAGAACTAAAAAATTAACTCCTGCAATCGGCGATATCATTTATCAGTCAATCGCCTAAAGAATTCTCAGACTTATTCTAACCTTAAGACTTTCCGCAGAGGTTTAAAGAAGATGGTGTGTGGGTTGAAATTAGTTCCATGACGTCATTCCGGAAGTATCATATTCTGCATAAAATAAACCATTCCCCTGGTCTTGCCACTTATGCCCTCACTCTTGAAGAAATTAAAAGGAGGGGTCCAATCTAACAAACATTTTAAAAATATTGTAACGTTCATGCTGAGGAAAGTAGATGTATCTAAGGCAGTATAAAAAAGAAAGTCTTCTCTATTCGCTGGTTGCTTCCATCATATCGTCGTCATCAACCCTCGACACTGTTTAAGTAAGCACTAGTTCAAATCAAGTTCTTAAGTCCAGATCAGAAGTTGAACTTCTCGAGTGCCCAATCTAACACTTATTTGGACCAACCGCAAATTGATCAAATTCGATGTTGGTTCATATGAAGCTTTATTAGGGTCAAACTTGGAATACAAACTACTACTATGTTATTGCATAGGGTTTTTTTTCTTCAGCCGTACAGGGTTTGACAGTTCATTGTTTTTCGTATTTTTCGGCCGTCAAATTTTAAAATTCGTTATCATTAAGGTTTCTACAGAAAGCGTGTGAATATTGTCCATGTTTGTGCGAGTGCATCATATGCGCAATTTCAACGCAAACCCTATGCACTCATTATTAATACTTTAGCCCATTTTTCATCCATCAATAAAACTTTCCGAAATCAGATCTCAACTGCCATTTCAATAAGCGTTACTTTTCAGCAGACAGTTCAATGAAACTTTGATTTACTCTCTATCAGTTGAGCCTCACGCAGGAAATAACTACCTGCGAAAATCTTGTGGGGAAGATAAACTCGCTGCTTATTGGGACTGAAAGTGGCACAGAACAAATGAAGTCAAAAAGGAGAGATTAAAGAAACTGTTATAAGGAATTCAGTTCATTCTGCCCTAAGTTCTGATTCTTATCTGCGATATTTAGCTTTGAGTTCTCATTGGTCTCCTGTGAAATTCTTCCTTGTTCTAATTGGCTGTTGCGATAACTTTGGTTCTTAATATACGACACTTAAATGCGTTTTATTTGCCAAGGCCAAATTGCAAACCAACGAACTATAGGGAGGAAAGTTATATTACGATTGCACAAGGCATAGTCCGCTTTTTTAGCAATTTTGTTTCAAGTTCTAAACCGGACATTTTAGTTCAGAGTAACGTAATTACCAGACTTAAGTGTCGATTTTAAGCAATGGAAGATATTAGCTATGCTTGTCCTCGCCAAAAATTCATGGAAGATCCGGGAATTCAATGGCGTGAAGGGAAGCCTGATTTTACTCAGGTTAATAAAGCCTATTTAGAGGGTAGGACAAGAATCCATAGGGATGGTTCGTTAGAGAAGATTGTCGAGGATCTCGTGAAATCATGGGAAATGGAAGCTTCGCACAAAACTAACACTGAGGTAAATAGAGAGGTATTATGTTCTTAAACATAATAACCGGAAAATATGTGATGTATTTAAAAATCAATTGAACTTTTTCTTGATGTCGTGTAATATCTTGTAATCATGGCTAAAGAGAGAATCATAAATTTTCAAAGCTGAGATAAATAAATAGAAGAGCTGATAGTCACTATGACACAGCATATTTGCGAAACTCATATCAAAAAACAAAGCAAAATTATAATATATACAACCTTTCATTCACAGTTGAAGGATATTGGAACACTCCAACTTAACTGTGACGACATCTAATTAAAAGCCAAGTCACGTTCTTTAAGCGCATACTTAAAAAAAATGGATGATAGTATGTACATTGAGAATTGAGTTGAAAGTTGAAACGTTTTCACGGTCTGTTTGTTTATTTATTAATTTGTTTTCGACAAAAGGATTGGCAAAGTGTTGACACAGAAGCTTTCACTATCCGCGGGAACAACCAGCGCTCGTTTTCTTTGAAGGAATTGATTGAAGAGGGAAACTACAACGTACTGATGCAAAACCAGCCGCTGTACAACAATACCGATCATTCGTTTAAATCGTCACATGATTTGTTCAGGTCTGCATTCGACCAAGGGTTTCCATGGGAACTGATAGAAGTATTTTCAGGTAAGTTTAGCAAGTACATATTGATACTGTACTCCTTAGTGGAGATGAAACGCCGTTATATGACGAGGCTACAAAAACATGAGTTTTTCTAAGTACAGTGATTAGTTTCCACTTATGTGGGTGTTTTGTCTCTCAGGTCCCCCAAAAGTGGCCTTTTCGTGGCGCCATTGGGCCCACTGGACGGGCCCTTACAAAGGAAGGGCCCCAACGGGGGAACTGCTCGAAATGTATGGAATGGCTGTGGCCGAGGTGGACGAGAACCTCAAGATCAAATCAATCGACGTTCATTATGATCCTAACCAGCTTTTGATGAAGTTGGAAGGAAAAGAATTGTTGAAGTAGCTGCAGAAGCATTATAAATGGTTAAGTGTCCTCAAACTTTGTTACTCATATTTCAAAAACTGTCCGTTCGATAACATTAACGGGAACAAAAACCGCGTTAGTGAGTAAAAACTCTTGCGAATCTCAACTGGGAGAAGTCACGAAAACAAACAAAAAAAGACAATCATAAGGTTCCTTTAGCCACCATCGTTCCCAGGGTCTCTCTTAACTGTCTCTCTCTCATCGACGACGGAGGTAACAGAAACGGGATTTTCCATCACATTTGAGGGAAAACTATGTTGGGAATAAAGGAACCCACACTGTCGCTTTCCCCATTCAGATTTGGATTTCTTGGATCCTCTCGCGAACACAACAAAGTTATATCTCAGACTGACTAAAACTACAATCAACCGTTCTTTTATCTTATGGACACACCTTAAGGGGGGATTCTACCTAAAAAAAGTGCATTTTTTCAAATAATTGTAGGAATTTAAGTTTTGGTCACAACTATCTAAAACTATATATCACTGGAAAGCTTATGAACTATATTTTTCAAAAAAAGGTGTTATGTCACACCTGCAGCAAATGTAACCTGACACCGGTCATTTCAATTAACAACTTGTAGTGTCTCACCTATATGTACTTGAGTAAAGATTGTTAGAAACTGTTTCAATGAAATACCAATATTTTGCTGTTATTCTAAAGAATATTGAATACTTGTTGGGATGAGTGAAGGATTTCAAGAATTTTTTAAATTTGACATCACAGCACTGGTGTCAAGTTACACATCTAACACATGATCACTATTTGTTTAATCATTTCTTTTGAAAGACCTCTATGGCATTTTCCTTCACTCATCCCAAATAACTCAATTAGATCAGCAATCCCTAAAAATTTCAGGTCCATAGCTCTCATACTTCTTGAGTAATCTTTTCTCAAGTATTAAAAAATACGTTTTGAGAAAAAAAGGCCTAAAGTTACAAGATTTTAAAATTAAACACCTCCTGTATTCAAATTATGAAGTCAATGAGTAGCCATAAGTTCAAATATAATTAGGATAGGCAAGAGCAAGAGTTAGAATGCCCCAGCTTCATATGAAACATCTTCTTTTTCACGAAGAGCCGCTTCTCTTTGAGTACGGATAAGCTGCAATCCCTGCCGGCGCTTCTTCTCCTTGGCCGTTGCCTGCTTATCAGCTTTCCGAAGCCTTGAATTATCTCTTAGTCGAAATGCATCCTCAGTAAATGCACCTCCAGGAATTGAAAGCCTTTCCATCAATCTTTCTCTGCTTTCTGCACCTCTGTGGAAGTGGCAGACTGCAGACGCAGCAGCACACCGGACAACTTTCACTCCATGGTGTTTATGTTTGGGACACCGGACCCAAACCATTGCGTTGATGCTTTCATTTGGGTTCTGGGTTTTTCCTCGTACACATCTTTCTTTGCCCATCCTTTTCTGCACATGGCCTACACAATCCAGTTTAATAACTTCACAGTCATCATAGGCATGTTGAACAGTGTTAAAGGCCTTACTGTCCCCGTCTGACACCATCCATTTGTACCTCATGTTATGAAGTTCGATGGATCTATTCCAAAGAACAGAAGCTCCTTCTGCTTCCATAGCAGGTGAACTTCCTTCGAAGTTGATGTCACAATCTCCAGATGCAACATGCTCCCTCCTCCATTCTTCAAACTCTTCCACATTCCCTTCACATTGTGAGTTCTTTAGGGAGCACTTACGGCAAGATTTAGACATCACGTGATAGTCTAAAACTTCTCCTGTGTCAATTGAGATGACGAAAACAACACCTGTTAGTGATGTGAAACCTCTTTTGGCCCAAGTGCCATCAAAGCTAACAGCAGCATCAATTATTGTGGTGCTGTCTGAGATGCCATTTTCCTCCATGATTAGCTTTCGGAGCCTTTGGCCTGCACCTTTTAGTTCTTCTTTTGCTTCACTTTCCAGTGCTTCCAAAATTACATCAACTTGCTTGTAGTAAGCAGCTCTTGACAAACAAGGCATGTTCATTATCGCACAGAAAGAAGAGAGTCCGTCGTAGCCACTTCCAGTTTCTATTGAGTGGTAGACAGCTCTCCGGTTGACATCAAATGATTTGCCTTTCTTGGCAAGGTTGGGTGATGTCTGCCAAGGAGTACTTTCATCACAAGAATTGCAGTGAATGGAGAGATCTGACATCAGTCCATAACGGCTAGCGGTATTTTCTTCAATAGTAAGGTCTCCTATATTAAAAACATGACGGAAAAGGATGCTATTAGCTATAGTTACTGAACCAAACAGAACCACAATGTTGGAGCATTAGTTCACACCTCCATAAATGTGTACAAGTGTTGCAGTGAAGAAAGATCAGAAAAAATGATTAAACAATAATAAAACTCCTTTTCTGCAAATAATTCTAACTATCGTTTTTCTTTAGGTTCAAGGGGCTGAAAAGCATATTTATGATGTGTGATATTTTTCTCACCTTCTTCGCATTTGTGTAAAGTTGAGAGCACAGAAGAGAAGCTCTTTAGATCAACGAGCCTGTATCCTTTTTCTACCTCAGCTACCTCGAAAACTTTTTTGTTTTCATCAGAACTTGAAGAAGACTCATCTTCTGAGCTCTGGAATCTCATCTTCTTCCTTGAAGAACTAGGAAGCTGATCGCTTTCTTCGCCAAAATCTGACAGATCAGACTGATCGTGCGAAGTTCCTGGGGTCGGTTCGTTTGGTTCACTCTTCCTGTTGCAACCGCTTTTCTTCAGTAATTGCGCTTTTTTACGATCTCCTCCATGCCCCTTTCTTTTCCTAGTTTTCCTGTAAACGGTTCTTTTCTTCTTTCCAGTCATTCCAGCACAAAAGAGACAAAAGGAGTTCAATATTTCGCAATACACTGTGACAACTTTCACACAAAAATCTCTCACTCGTCTCCAGTGTTACTCTTTCAATTTCTTATTTTCCCCTTCATGTAAGATAGCACAAGGATTCTAAGGGGCGTTTCGGGCTTGTTTGACATATTTTGAGCTCCAAACAGGCTGGTAAACAAGTAAGAAACAAAAAATGCTGTTTTGGTTGCCATGGAAACGAGATTTCTATTTAGATACCTCTTCTTTTCTAACGTAATTTCTCATTTATATTTTAAAATTTTTCGGTAAAAACGATCGTCAGTGTAAAGTCGAATAGTTGAACCTCGCATTTCTGAAGAAAACAAAAAAACAATATTTTGAGCTAATTTCAGGTAGAATCCCCCCTTAATCAAACGTAAGGTGATTTCCTATAAAGATCTCTCAGACAAAAGATAAACAGACTTATTCATCAGAGCCGACATAACGTGACGCTCAATTTCTAGGCCGATTTTTCACAATTATTACATTAACATTAGCTTAACTCAGTACTAAGTATCCTATTTCCGACATTTAAAATATTTTTTTATTTTGGTTCTTTAAGAATTCCGCGGCGCAAATACTCAAGCGACAGAGCGCCGTCTAATAGTTTATCATAAATACAGTGTCATAGTTCTTTGCTCTCAGAATATTTTGTTCAGTGCGTTTAAGTTTGCATCAGTAAATTCATAACATGATACTGTTGTTTCGAGTCATTTTATCTGCTCTGATTAAGTTCTTGTTTGTTAAAGCACGGAAATGAAGACTAATTTCTTTAACAGTTTATTTAGATTAAGATAACTTCTTTACAAACTAGTGGAGAAAATGTTCATGAGCAGTCGGAGTGCTAGCCTTGGGACTCAGAGGTCTTGGGTTCAACTAAATCAGTCTGGCGCTTACCAAACTATTTCATGGGTTACTTCGAGTCCCTCCTTGACGGTATTCTGTAATTGCGTTCGACGAAGGAGAACGCATACTAATCGTGTCGTTTTAACGGAAATCACTCTCGAGGGTTTTATGGACCAGTCCCAAGGGGACCGATTGTGATACCATGTGATTTCAGGCATTGGGCGCAATTTTGGACCGGCGGACTGGCTGGCTGGCTATGTGGCACAAATAGCCTCGATCTCATGTGCAAATGTTTTCTTGGCCGCCTTGAGCTGAAGACACCGATTTTTTTTTTCTGCGCAATCAGTACAATGAAAAAACCTTTTACTAAAGATCGAACGCACTTTACTAATCTTTGATTGTTGCTAGTTAATAAATAGATTCCATGTTACTGTGCACCTGTTCAGTGATTACAGATGACGTCAAAATGTGAAAAGAACAAAAAAGTGGCAAACAAGGCGCAGTCGAGTGTGTCAGTGATGTTTTTATCACATTTTAACTTTTTTTGTGATCTCTTGCTAGTTGAACAGACTCACGGCAGGAAAATGGAATCATTTTGTTTTTATATAATATAATAGTTACCGCATCTCTACGTCTGTCCACCAATAATTCATGATAATCTGATAAAAAAAACAATAAAAACGCATGTATAGTTCATCTTATTACATGAATATAACTAACCATGTGGCCTGCCTCCCGCCACTTCAGACTTTAAACCAATCTTTTGTTTATTAGAAGTGTTTTTCTATTCTCTATTTACATTTGCCTTGGAAAACTCGCCGATTACATTATCATGTTAAAGTAAACCACTTATCCTCTCTTATTTCATGTCATTTGAATTAATCCTATCTTAATTTGATTTATAATAAAGTTCGGACATAACGCGCGTTGTCATTAGTTGAAAGAGCGTGCTCTATGAGAGTAGAGAGCATAGAGCTGAGCTAAAGCTGTCAAGTCATCTGCCAAATTGTTCTATGTTCGACCTTTTCCGAGACTTTTTTTTTTTTTTTTTTTTTTTTTTTTCAGACCAAGGTTTGTAAACATGCCAGGCGCCGCAACTGGCGTTATTATAACCGGTAAGTAGAGACGAAAATCCTCAAAGAGAAAACGAAATGGACAGTCCGAGTTTTGTATTTTGAAGTTTTCACACTCAGTTAGACCGCAAGCTTACGTACGGTAATAAAATAAAGAACAGCTACACTCGCACAGTATATATAGTTCCGTGTTCAAAAGCAAAACAGAACAAAACAGGAATGTTGAAAAATATAGCCAAACTGGAAGAACAGAGCACAGTCAAGGCTTCTCTATTTGTTTTATAATAAAGAATCCGTTAAATTTCCCACGCATTACTTTCAATTTCCAACACAAATTTCATTTCTAAAGCGAACAACAATGTCGTCAGCATGCTCTAGACTCTCATAAAGCACGCTACAATAAGCCAATCAGAATCCCTGTTAGAATGGTTCAAATAATCTGATTGGCTGTTCAAGACTAAAACTGTCAAAATGTCAAACCATCGAAGTTCAAAAACCATTAAAGTCAGTCACATTCTGCAACCATACTCGCTGCAGTAAGTAGGAGCTAGCGAGGGGTCCAATATTTTGATAAGTGCCAATTAAAGGTCTTTATAGGAATTTGTTTTACTGTGATTACGTCAAGATAAAGGAGGTGCTCTATTATCACAAACATTCCGGAAATATCGTCATAGGCAGTATATAAACAAGAAAGTCTCTCCTGTTCTCGAGTTGCGTTTATCACATCAGTGTCATCCTCCCTAGACGCTGTCTAAGGTGAGCACTGTTCAAAATATATGGTTATCACTACTGCTGGGAAAGTTTTCACTGCTGATAATCTGTTATTAAGAAGTTAACTGATGTTTATTGCACCAATGTGTGATATTATTCATCGGTATATCTTCTCCAGGTATCTAAAAAAAGGGAACTTGAAAATCAACAAAACTACTACTATGGGAAAATACTTCATGTATTTCTCCGTTCGAAATGATCCTATAAGATGACCCACAGTTTTGACATACTTTCATTGTACGTTTGCTTTCTAAGAGAGGAGTGCATGGCCAAGACCAGTAGATCTTAATATTACTTTTAAATATTCACTTAAATAATCCATTATGTAAATTGCTATTTTAACGTTTGTATACGTGTTCGCGGTTGATCAAATGAATCCGTGCCGTCATCCTGCACAGCCTACGCACCATCATAGTTAGTAGAGGAGACTAACTATGGCACCATGTAGTATTCAATTCATGTTCTTTGGAATGCTTTTATGCGTTACATTCTTCGTTAATGCTCTCCTGCTGAATTACGTTCTTATTCAGCGTCGTTGCAGTCATCTGCTGTTAAATTTAATTTAATGAATGTTAAGGTGAATAAAGCTTGAACTGCTGAATTCTGAGGTGATTAACATGCACGAACTGCAGGTCTTTATGAGACCACTCGACCGCGTGTCGTAAAAAAAAGGGTGCTGATTGTGGCCGATTGTGAATAAAAAGAGGCAAAATGTAAGTCAAAAAGAGGAGATTTAAACAAACTGTTTGAAGGAATTCTGTTTGCCCCGTCAAACACGTTTTAATCCTTGTCTACAGCATTTAATAATTATTGGACGAGTTCAAGCAAATAAGGTGATTCATATTCTTAGAGGAATAAGTTAATTATCCAGGAGCCCATGTAATGGCTCCTGAATTAGCCCATGCCTCAATCTGCTCCATGCCTCCAGGCTAGATTTTGACTGACAACCCCAAACAGATTCATATCCTTTTTTGCTCGCTGTGTTATGCAAGAGTGGTGTGACGAGGGATGATTAGTCGTCTGAGGCGAGCAGATGAATTATTTACCAAAGCTAAATAGCAAGAAGATCATAACTAGTTCTCAAGGGAGATGTAGTCCATTTAACTTCTATTTATAAACCTGCTGAACATTTTAGACGACAGGGACGTTACAAGAAGACATTAGCATCCGTTCAATGTTATGCAATGGCAGACAACAATTACGTCTGTCCTCGCCAAAAATTCATGGAGGATCCGAGCATTGAGTGGCGTGAAGGCAAACCTGACTACACCAAGGCCAATAAAGCTTATTTAGAGGGTAGGACAAGAATTCATAAGGAAGGTTCGTTAGAGAAGATTGTCGAAGATCTGGTGAAATCATGGGAAATGGAAGCTTCACATAAAACTAACACTGAGGTAAATAGAGAGGTGTTATGTTCTTAAACATAATTACCCGACGGTTAATACTTTCTGTTAAGTATAACACAATTGTCCTTTTTCTCTCAATATGCATGTGATGTATTCCACATCAATCGACTTTTGTATTAATGCCAGTCAACTGGCGTTGTATGTTCTGTAATCATAGTACAAGGGAGTATGAGGAAAATCAAAAATCTATCTTGCAGAAAGAAAGAAATATCAAATAGATCGTGACCACGGTACAAATTATTTGTGAAACTCATTTAGAACTTACCAACTGAACTTTGACCACAACATAATGTGAACCAAATCATGTTTTTTTCCAGTGGATTCCTAAGTATTACTTAAGAAAAGTGGATGATAGTGGTGTGTTTGATTTCGTGTATATACAGGTTAGTATGAATAAAAATGAAACCAGGATACGAAGAGAACTGAGATGAAAATTGTTAGTTTGATTATCGTTGCAGAGCCCATCAAAAGAACTTGCAGTAGTAGTGAAATTACAAGATCTACATTTCATTTTATGCACGAACGCACTTTGACTTCATGCTTATCATTTTTTTTAAAAAGAGATCTATTCAGATGGTCTTTACTTTCTGTTCTTCTATTCTTTTTTTTTTGCTAAAGGATTGGCAAACTGTTGACACAGAAGCTTTCACCATCCGCGCGAACAACCAGCGCTCGTTTTCGCTGAAAGAAGGGATTGAAGAAGGAAATTATAACGTACTGATGCAAAACCAGCCGCTGTACAACAGTAACGCTCATACGTTTGAATCGTCACATGATTTGTTCAGGTCTGCATTCGACCAAGGGTTTCCATGGGAACTGATAGAAGTGTTTTCAGGTAATTGAAAGATTTCAGTGTTAAGGTTTGTTTAGGTTAGCCTCTTGGCTGGCAATACCAAGTCTAGTGGATATATATTGATATTCCTAAGTAGAGATAGATAAACATTTTTATATGACGAGGCTGCTAAAACATGCGGAGTTTTTCAAAGTGCATTGATTAATTTTCACTTATGTGGGTGTTTTTGTCCCCTAGGACCTCCACGGGTGGCCTTTTCGTGGCGCCATTGGGCCCACTGGACGGTCCCCTACAAAGGAAGAGCCCCAACGGGCGAACTGCTTGAAATGTATGGAATGGCTATGGCCGAGGTGGACGAGAACCTAAAAATCAAATCAATTGATGTTCATTTTGATCCTAACCAGCTTTTGATGAAGTTGGAAGGAAAGGAGTGTTGAAATAGCTGCAGAAGCAACGTACGTCTACGATGAAGCGTCACATGACGCTCATAGCTCAAAATGGTCCAAAAACTGTCTGTTGAATTAAATTTAAGATTTTATTTATATTTTATTCGCTTTAGCGAATAGCAACTCTGTGGCTTGTTTGCGGTAAGCAAGAAATATTTTTTAACTAGGAGACGTCATGGTAGCAATTAGAAGACGGTCTTGAGGTTTCTTTAACCAACATCGCCCCCAGGATCTCTCTTACTTGTCTCTTTGCCGGATTGACGACGGAGGTAACAGGAACGAGATTTTCCACCACAGTGAGCAAGCGAAGACTGACCCATGTTAGAATCCCTTGGTGCAAATATTCCAACAGTACAATTCAACATGGCCTTTCCACACATAATATTTTCTGTTAGTGTATTCAAGTTTGAAATGGTCAATTAATTCATTACATGATACTGTTATTTCAAATCATTTATTGCACGGTTTTAAAAGTTCATGCTTTGCAGAAGCTCATAGGGTTCTTTACACTGTAACAGCTGAATGCATTTAAGACTGCACAGAGAAAAGAACTTTACTCGGGACTGCTTCACTGACCAAACAGTTTTCAAACAGTCTGTCATTAACATGAGCCACGTCTACAATAACTTGATAATTTCTAAAACAGCATTTTACGCGCCCCTTCGCTTCATTTATACTTTAAACTAATAATATTTCTTGAATAGATTTTTTACAGAAAGTTTGTAACTTAGATTCTATGTTCCATATCAATTTCTTGTTTACTCGTTGAACCTGTTTTCTTTCTCTTCATTATGAAACAACTAAACAATTTGTTTGGAAATACGTATCTCCTGTTCAAAAATTAAACGAGCCATTATAGGTCCTTAGCGGTAAATCATATTAGTTCTGTGCTACAAGAGAAAAAAATAACACACCGCACGACATCTTAAAGAAGGCGTGAGTTTTTCCATTAACATGGTGGCCTTCGTAACATGTGATCATAAATTGTGAGGGGCTAGCTCAATGTATGGAACGGCAATTTTCCCCAACATAAAAATTACATTGAATGTGACTTTTGCATGTATGAATGAATGTAATATGAAAATGGAGATTTCGTGAAAAATAAATATTAAAAAAGACAGGTTCAACAAGTAACCTAAACAAGTTTCTTTTGTCTTGGTCCGTTTTCTTTTACGGATGATATATGCGTCTTCTCTGTTCTTGGCAAGTTAACATCAACGTTTGGATATCATCGAACATGGCGTTTGGTTCATAAGGCGCAGTGTACCGGGCAAATGGCTGGCCATCGTGATCTATTAATATCTTTTCAAAATTCCAGTTGATGTCATTGTTCCGAACAGGTGACCAGCGGATGTTACTCAGGTCATCTATGAACCCGTCTGGGGCGGGACAACGGGACTGAAGAGAAATAATGATACAAATAATTCAATGATCTTGCAGAAATTAATTGAAACATATCTGTGGCTTGTTCAAGGCTCTCAGTCAGTGAAGACCAGCCGAACAGTAAGTGGACGACAAACGACGGCTGCGGTTGTCGGGGAAACGACCTCCAGACGGAATGTCTCCTTACACTATCTGTTTCTTTATTTGTTTTTTTAATTTTTTTTTTCGCCTGTCCCCCGCCGTTTTTTCGAACTCCTGTTTTCTTCTCGTTTTCCTTGAATGTGACCTTGGTTCCTTACTGATTTGTGGCTTTGTGTTGGTGGATTCCCTGTGACTGCTCGGAACTCAACAAAAATTGGAATGCAAGCAAAGTCATCACTGTGAATGGGACTAATGAGCATTTGCCCTGCTCGCGAGTCTTGCTTTTTTTTTTATTTTGGGATTTAAGATTTCTTTTAATAAAAAGAAGCCTCCTGACAACATCTTTATTTATGTTTTTCAGCGCCGTGCTCAGATGTGTAATTCTTTTTTTCATTACTTTTAAGGGTGATTGCAGAGGCGGCAACGAGCGTTTTTAAATGAGCGCTTGGCAAAAAATGCCAATGATAATTTTAAAAACATGATAAAAATAGTAGGAACCTTTGCATCTGGGCATTGACTTGCTCACTGTCCTAACGTTGAAAACAAATGTCGAGTGGAAAGGGAAATATATAAATACCGAACTAACAACAAAGATTGAATAGATACTCGATAGCGTCGCTGAATATATTCCGAAAACCTCATGAACGAAAATCCTAGAACGAATCGCACGTTTGTGATGAACTCAAAAACCAAGCAGCGTACGTTTCCTTTCCTATAGCTATCATTGGTGAAGAAAATATCGTATTCCTAGAGTCGAAGATGTATAATACTACGAGTGCTTTCTGCATGAATTTTATTTAGATTTAAGGCGTCTGTTCCATTTGAATGATTACGCCTTTCATAATGAAATATTCACGAAAATAGGTTGGTTAACTTTGGTTTTGAAATGATCAGTTCGTAACTCATATTGTGATTTAGCTTTTTCCTCTGTGTGTGTTGTGTGTAGTGTGACAAGTGCTTCCCTAAACAAAATTTTCGTGCGCCAATTTCTCAGACCTGATTTTATCACTTCATCATCTGTTCATACTAGGGTGATCAATCATGCAAAATAATGCTGTTCTCTTTAGATGCCATGAATGTATAACATTTCATCGCCTTACAACAATGTTCCTTGATCATTGATGGAATTAAACCTTTATAAGACTAAAAGGAATATAGCTCATACGAACTCACCTTAAAAAAACTATAAATTTTGTCTTCTTTCATGCCATTCACGTCTCGTTTCTCGAACAATGGGAAATTGGGAACGAAACCGTGTCCTGGCCGAACATATTTCAATCCGTTCATGAGCTCGTACGAATTTTCGGCCGGCTCCTGGAAACCAAACTGGTTACATGGAAAACCAACAATTCGAAGTCCACATGCATTTGGGATTCCATCTTCTGATCTCCAGAGTTTTTTTTGTAATGCATTCAGTTGATAATATTGTAAAGTGTAACCTCAAAAGGTAGCGACATTCACAGCCAGCACAACATGTCCGTGAAATTCGCTCATAGAGACATTTTTCCCATACAGATCTTTCGCAGTGAAGTCGTAAAAAGACTCCGCACTGTTAAGATGACAAAGGGATCTTGATTTACGTCTCTGAGAGCCATTCAGCCCGCCTATAAAAAGGCAAAAAACGGCGAACAACGACCAAAGATCACTCATCGTATCCACTCATCCGCACAGATGCAGAAAATATAATTGAAGATTGAGGGCGGTTATTTTCATGTAAATGACCTAAGCTACGTAAGAGATCAAAGCTCTCTACACCTGTCTCAAAATTTGACAAATAAGATAGATTTGTCTATTTTTCTTCTTCCTGAATGGACAGTTTTTTTACCAGTAAAATTAATTCTACGAAGCATTAAACCGACAACTGAAGTGGCAACAAGAAAGTCATTGGAAATAAAATGAAATTTCTCTCAGAGATGAAATAAAAAAAGGGTCTGGTCAACTAATATCAAATATCACCTTTAGTACATTCAGTACCATAATATTTGAAGAAAAGATTGGATTCCGCATTAAAAACATTTAAGCAAATAATGAATATTTTCTCGGGTGTGTGTCTGTTACTAGGGTGTTATTATTTTCTCATGTCAGTTCAAATCAAGAAAATTCTACTGTCTCGACCATTAAGAAGTTAGGACTGAGAAAGGGTAATTGCACTCTCAAAAGAAGATTCACGTGGCCTCGAAAAATCACAATTTTCCCCGTCCAATTATCAAGTAAAACTAATTGAGCTTTTAATCGATTTTTTAAAAAATCCTTTTTCTTAAATTTTCAATAATCGCCTCCTACAGAATCTGCTACCCACAGCGGTCGATATCGCGCTAAACTCTTTTTTTCCATCTACACTGTAAATAATCGTTGGGTCACTGAATGGAAAGTTGCTTTTCGAGCGACAATAGAGCCACCGGTCTGTAAGTTCGAAGAAAGGACTACAGCTTATGTTATTTTATTTTCTATTAAATATTACAATACCAAGTGTCTCAATTCTCATTTGCGGAAAAATAAAAAATCCGAAAATCATTCAGGTGTTTAGCATTTCGCTTTTGTGATGGTCATTATCTCTGACGCTTGTTTTCTTGCTTCTTCGTCTATCACTAGGAACATTTCATTGCCAAGCCGAACCCTTGGTATGTTTCTTCTCTTTATGCCGACTCTTTTTTTAACACCAATCTTCTCGTAAAAGGCAACCAATTCATTTTTGCAGCCTCCGATAATTTCTTTTGCTCCGAGACTGGAAGCTACTTGTAGTGCGTATGCACACATGCTCTTGCCCAGGCCCTGACCACGAAACTCGGGCTTTACAATAAGGGAGGACAGCGTAACGTTATGAGCTATGCTTGATGTAGGCGTCTCCAATATTTCAAACTCGTCGATAACTTTCGGATTTAGCAGCGATGGATCTAAACCAGCAACCTCCATAGACTGTTGAACTGCGGGAAACGGCAATCCCATCTTCAGCATTCTTATAAATTTATTCAAGTCAGGTGGCCTAGAGGCGGAAGTCTCTCGTAAAACACAATGAGCGATAACTTGCTTCACTCCATCGAACGTCCCCAAAGCAACCAAATGACAGGGGAAGGCATCACGTGACTCGATCATACTGGATGTACGCACATAGTTGGGTTCCTCAATACCCTCCGCGGTCACAGGTACTGACCACTCTGACGTCACGAGAGACGACGCATCTTTGGTATACTGCGGCACAACGTGAAGTTTGTAAAACTCAACATTGGTAATACGTGCAACATGGCTGCGTTTATACCAAAACCAGCAGATGGCCATGGTTAAAATGGCTACACCCCAAGGGACACTGTACCCCATAACTACAGCAACACTCACAAGTACCACACAAAGCATCAAAAACGACAATTGTTTTCCGTTTGCCATTATGCAACTTCCAGATGTATACTGCTACTGCAGCTGGCACAAAATTCCTGGAAAAGGGAAAGAAAAATTTAAAATAAAGAGACTATACGTTTTAGGAGGATTTTGATTGTTTCACCCCAAAAGCTCTCAAACTGCAATATTCCTATGATCCCCCTAATGTTGGCAGTTGAGTGCCAGTCAATTCTAGTCCCACCTTTATAATACGCTGGTGACGACTGTTCCCCTCCTCCGTTCTCCCTGATAACCATGTGATCCCCCCAAAAATCCTTTAAACCCCACCCAGGCGATGAACGTCTTTTACGGCAACCACTTTTAGCTGATTATAGACATTAATCACGGAAAGTGCATTGGAGTTCACATCGAGGAGTACATTACGCGTGACAGCGGAGACATCGCGACTCACGTGCCTCTTACGTCTTAGTAATCTCATTAGAAAGGCAAGAAAAAAAATCTTTCATTGGAAGTACGATCCGACGTTCTCGGAAAATCTCGTGCAGTTCCTTGACGAAGTTATTTGAGGTCTTCTTTCGAATGTTACAAGCTCGTGCGCGCATGTAATTTTCCTTTGCGCAACTTCTGTGCAGACAATAGGAAAGCCGGATAAACAGGCATCCTGGTTCATTTCCGGGCGTTGCTGCTCAAGTCAGAGTTTTCTTGCGGTAACAGAGAGACCAAGATGCCATGAAAATTTCCCACATCGGCTACAGAGATTGCGTTTTGCTGATGTGAAGGGTTCTTAAACCGCCCTTGAATTCAGGTTTCAAACAGTTAGCAAACACAAATGAATTAGTGTACTGTGCCAGATGATCAAGGTTTCTAGGATAGCCCCCGAAGCTTTGCATGCAGTTCGTGTTGTCCTTAAGTATAAGATGAAAGATTGAAGTTTTTTAAGAAAGGACCACGTCAGCGCTGCACGAAATTGTGTGCAGATATCCTGGCTACGCCTCTCTCTGCTCTGCTCAAAACTGGGGGGGGGGGGAAATCTTCCCAAGTGAAGGGAGGGGTGGGAAGGGGATTGGAAGCTAGAAATTGTTCGTGAAAATGGCCCTAAAATGATACATCCCTGAGATGTAGACAAACTTTAATCAAATAAAATCACAAATGTGATGTTCGTAGAACCTCGCGTAGGCAATTTGGGAAAAGAGAATCCATATACTGATGGTGCTAACAAAGGTTTCACAGATATTGCACGTGCACCACGGTGTTGCATCGACTTTGCGGGATTTAATACGTCAAAAAACCTTTTGAGCCAACTTAGTTTAGTTCAATAAGTAAAATTAAGCTTTTTATAGACCATCTGTTTAAATAACAATAAAGGGGGTAAGTTTTTAGAGAAACTGTGGTACTGCGTCGGTGGGAGAGTGTAACGGGGTAATTTGGTATCATTAACTGAGTTGATAACGTAAATTGTCCACCTTAAGGAGTTTCAAAGCTGACGTTTCGAGCGTTGGTGGTCGTTATCTGACAAAAGACTAGCGCTCGAAACGTCAGCTATGGAACTCTTTACGATGGCCAATTTACGTTATCAACTCAGTTGATAATACCAAATTACTCTTTTTAGATAACAAAACAGAAGTCTGATTACTAAATAGCGGCCTCAGAATTACAAATCTTGTACACCACATCATAACAATGGTTGGCAATAGCTACCCCCTACTACAAAGGATTAAGTCGAAAAGAGGTTTCAGTATGAAAAACACTTCCGACGCGTCTCAAAAGTTAGGAATTATGATTAGCTAACGCTGAGAAATATTCTTTACATTGGAAATCCATTCACTCATTTCCTGGATTAACTGCATGATTAGGCTTGTCGCGGCATAAAACAAACTTTCCATGTTTACTGGGTAAACTAAAGATAATTCACTTTGGTGATCCTAGCTTGCGCAAGTCAAATGTGCATTGAAAAGAGAAGCGTGCAAAGAACTTGTTATTGACAGAGTTTGACGGGTGAAGTGAATACCCAGTGGACGTTATTACTAATCTATGAGGAAGACAGATGATTTTTAATCAAAACAGTTGTAGTGTATAATTAACCCACGAAGATAGCGCTTTTATCAATCCCGAGTTCTCTCTCCGCGTTTTTTTATTATTTTTTTTACGCTCTCGCGATAGGCTAAGACCAGACCAAGACGCACACACCCAGTGTTCTGTAAAACTGGCTCTACGCTAGTGCACGCCGGAGAGAGAGAATTCCTTTACATGCCACACAAGGTCTTTATTGTGACTCACGTGGCGTTCTGACTAAATTGTTGTTGGCTATGCTTGAAAAAGATTACAGCTTGTAAGCCCCACTTGAATGAAAGTTTGTTGAGACAAAAAAAAATCACACAGATTGCTTTTTTAATAAACACTTTGGCATTATGATTATAACAAAAGAGTATCTGAAATGTTATTGTGGTTGTATAGCTGGGTTGTATGTGTAGACATGCACCATAACAGCGCCTTTAGGTGCCTTCACGGGCCTTTGGAGTTTTGTGCATTATGCTAGATCACGTAGCATCCTTTAAAACTTGGAAGTTCTTCTCTGGAGCCTGTTTTAACACCTAATACACCTAAGGGGAAAAATTTTTCCATTTTTTGTCCCGCCCCTTTTCTTTTGGTACATATGTATAGCATATTTAAGCCCGTTGAGAGAACGAGGTTTTTGTTACATGAAATAAAGTAAATCAAAACGTGACATTTTTTTCTGAACTTAGCGCTATTTTACGAACAAAAGAAAAAAAAAACGTGCAAAACAAAATTACTTTTCTCCTCTCTCATCTATGGGATTTCTCTTGCCATGTTTACCCTTAAAAGACTTCTGCAAATGCCCCCCAGATGTCTGCCAACGGGTAAAGTTTGTTCGCAACAAACAGAAAGACGGACTGACCCCCCGATGGCTGCATTATGAAATGTTGCCGAATGTCTGACGGGGTTTGACATGCAATGGCCTTTGAAAAAATCTTAATGAAATTAATGTTTTATCCCCAAAGTAACCTTTATGTTCAGGAAAAGAAAGAAAAAACCAACAGCACGATAACAAGAAAACTGTTTCCTCTTCTTGCCTTCACAAGACACTACATCTTGACGCACGCGAGGACCGGAAATGACTGTATGAAGAGCGCCAACGTTTCAGACAAAATGCATCGTTAAACGGAGCATCAGATTTTCAAAGAAAAAAAAGCCATCAAAAACTGCAATGTAATCTTGTAAATAAAAATTGACTCTGAAAAAATATTCCAGTATCCCTCCTTTCCCTTGGAGGCATACATCACGAATCTCACGTGAAGGAGAAGGAAGAGAAACCAACAGGTATTTCTTGTCACGTTTTGTTTACTTGACACAAAACCGGTTTGACGATCTTGTTTCCTCGTTTTCATCAACTGCCAGAAGGGCTTAGTCATGCTCGTATCTGATTGGTTCCCTAAAGAAATCTTGAGCTGACAGCCAATCAGAAAAGGGGACGTACGTGGGATTGAGAGGGGCGGCAACTAGGCGTACAACACGCAAAACGAAACTAAATTTATCGACGCAATCGAGCTCACCATGATGTCTGTCGAATTGTTCTTCGTTTTCTAGTGAGATTTCGCCTTAAATTCCCGTTGTTAAAAGTCAAGAGGACAATTTTTAGTCATGGCTGAAGTCCAAGATCTGAATTTAACGTTTTCTGGATGTGGTTTTTTGGGAATCTATCATCTCGGAGTTGTGTCTTGCTTGAAAGAAAACGCTCCGGCGCTCTTGAAACGAGTAAAATGTTATGGCGGCGCGAGTGCTGGTTCCTTTGCCGCAATTGCGTTGCTTTTAGACTTAGATGTTAGTGACAGTGCTGAGTTTGTAATCAGACTGGCTAAAAGAGCGAATTCTTTAACGCTAGGACCCCTTCATCCAAGCTTCAATGTCGTCAGAACTCTTCGTCGATCATTCGAAAGGATTCTGCCTCCCAACGCACATGAACTCGCCAGTGGAAGGCTTCATCTGTCGTTAACAAGAATTTCTGATCTCAAAAACGTTATTGTGTCTGAGTTCTTCTCTAAAGAAGATCTTGTTGAGGTGAGTTATGTTTCGTAATAATCATCTATGTCGTAAATTCATGGTCAACTTGATTTGCATTTCTGGCATTGTCGCTTCAGACGGTGTAATAGTCGCCCAAGCGCGGGATGGAATTTGCATAGAATGTAGCCAGGGTCATTCCTGGCCAGTGGTTCCCGTTTAAAGAAAAAATTTATCATCAAGGACCATTTATTGACCTGTTTTTTCCAGCAACAAAATTCTAAAAACCTTCTCGCGTGTTTTTCGTAAGGAGCGTGGTATTTTCCAGTTGCGTAATATGAAACTCGTGTGATAAAACACTGGGAGAGCGACACTATGATCCTATTTTCATGAAGAGGAAGTTTTAATTACAATTTTTTTGAGTTTAGGAACTTATTTCATTTTTAAGGCTTAGCTGTTTTCTGTTGCTCACCAAAATAATTTATTCGCGTGGGAAATTGCGCAGCGTGAGTGGAGTGTTTGTCTTAGCTTTGTGACGATTGTATGTAAAATAATAATCAGCTCACAGCGTCGCATGTTTTGAGGATTTGTTTTCGCTGTAAGAGTGTTTTCCTGCTGTTCAAAGAGGATATTAGAAATATTTTAGAGCATATGCCCCACCATGTTAATCTGTTTCCTACCCTTTTTGTTCAGAATTAAACCCAATTTTACGGTTGAAAAAAGATAGACACTCGGTTGCTTATGTATGCAAACATTTAAATATTCCTGACTAACCAGTATTTGCAATATTAATCAATCATTTGCATGGTATTTGGATGGCATGCTGTAACCTCTTAACAGTTAACTTGAAACTTGAGAAATAACAATTTATCAGCCCATTGTTAGTGGAAAGTTCTGCTTGCATCCGTTGAATTGTACAGTGGTTAAGTTCGGCAAAAGCCAAAATATATTTGATGCATCTTTGAATAAATGTTTAGGTTCATCTACATAATTTGTATCATCTCATTTTAATATGAAAAACTCAGCAGTGTTTTTGACAAGTACAATATTGTAGACAGCACAATAATGAAGACAGTCTCATGCAGTCTCACATTATTGTAGGCAGCAAAATAACAAAGGCAGTCTCATGGGCTACCACCAAAAGAGAAATAGATGGTTGATTGTAAGAATTTTAAAACGTCTACATACCTAAGTATTGGGTACCCTTTGTAATGGAAACATCCCACAATCTCATCTCAAGTTGCATTCCATTGCCACTAGTTACATAACCAACAAATTAACTAGACAATTTTGGGTTATAACCAATCATGATTGCCCTTAAATCACAGACATCTGAAAGTTGTTCTCAATTCTAAACTGTTGTAGCATAGAAAATGGTTAAAATTACAGTGCAATTATTTTGCCTCTGATACACATCACTATTTAGTGTGTAGCTTAAATCTTCTCAAAGACCATTTCAATTAGATTTTTCCAATCAGGCAGTACTCTTTCTACACCTCATACCATCTGTTTTCAACAATGTGAGTGTCGTTGTTATGTTTTGTTGAATTTTCCTAAAAGGATAGATGTCATTTCTCCAGTAGCATTCTTTGTTAATTTTTGTTACACCTCTTAGAACAGGAGGCTTAAGTCAGAATGAAGATTGTTGTTTAAAAAACCGTTTTGATGCTTTTCCAAAGACACTTCTGAAATACCTAGCCTTTATTGAAAACAACTGCTGATGTTTTAAAGTAAAACATCTTGTACAGGCTCATAATTCCAAAATTGTGAATGAATGCCTCTTTGTACTAACAACAACTGAAGGCAGATCTGTTGCCCCATCACCTTACTCATGACCTCTCACCATAAGTACTTCATTTTTGTGCGAGTACATATTATTTAAAACACTGAATGATGTTATGTACTTTATGCTTTGTTTCAGGCTTTGATTGCTAGCTCATATGTTCCTTTCTACTCTGGATTCCTTCCTGCAAAATTTAGGGGAAAGGTAAATATTAACATCATGTCATGTGGTTTAGTTTCCTGTTTTTCTTCTTGTTGAGTAGGATTAAGTTACAGGATTAATGATATTATTTCAATATGTGGGGTTCAGACATAATTGCTGATAGGTAAATAAGATTTTCCTTCCAGTAGACAGTCAGTCACAGAAAATAAAATATAGTTAAAAAATTTCTTTGGACCACAGTCGGTGTTTTACTGGCTGTAATGTGGGATGGGGATTCTACTGTTACATTCTTGCAAAAGTGTTAAAGGAATGAAAAAAAGGAAGATCTGAAACTTGAAAATTGACTCTAGCTAATCTGTGATAAAGGCACAAAAAGAATCCTGTGAAGGGCAAATCCTATAGATCTCCCTTCACAGACCTCCTTTAATTGAATTATTTGGAGACTATTGTCTACTTACAGCTTTAATCTCACAACTGCTTTCAAACACTTGAAAGGTTATTTATAGATCCTCTGTTACACAGAAGATGATGTCATTGTTCAGAAAAATTATTAAATTTCATGGGGTTGGCATGTAAATTTATTAGAGACCAAAATTGTTTCTAATCAACTGAATTGTGTTTTCAGTACTATGTAGATGGAGGGATTTCTGACAATCTCCCGCAGCACTTCAAAGAAGGTGAAACCATTACTGTTTCGCCTTTCAGTGGTGAGAGTGACATCTGTCCCAAGGACAGTTCTTCAAATGACTTCCACATTGAACTTCGAAATACCAGCATGCAGTTTACACTACAGAACCTGTACAGGTGTTCCCGTGCATTCTTTCCTCCACAACCAGATGTACTTTTTGATATGTGCAAGCAAGGATACAGAGACACGCTGAGATTTGTGAAGCAGCATTGTAAGTAGACATGTCTAGATGCACTGTTTCCATTCAAAATATTCTTTGTATGTCTGTCATAAGTTGATATGTGAAAGTTAACAAACATAAAGATTTTATAATTATTCTAATTTTACTGTCATCCTCATCATTATCATTCTGGTGAAGCTATGGAAGCCTTAAATTTGAGTTGTTACATAGGTATGACTACTTAAGGCAAGTTTACAAGAGCATTTCAACTGGTCAACGAGTGAATTTAACACAGTGACAGATATGGGACAGTCATTCAAGGCATTATGTGTTGTTCATGTTATTCAGTTAACATAGAGTTTTGCTGTTTTTCTTTCCAGATCCAGAGACTCTAAGGAAAGTCCCAGTCCAAAGACCTTCCATGTCTCAGTATCTTCACTCATCTTGGTCCAAGTCCAGCCATGGACTTGACAAACAACAGATCAGTGTCAGCTCACTGTCTGCATACAACCCATACAGTAGTGGAGAAGGAGATGCCTTTACAAGTTCCGAAAGTGATGAAACTGATAATGAATATTCAACAGAATTAGAGGAACAAGGAGAGTCCAAGCTCACCATCAGTAAGTTCATTTAACCCCTTGGTTCCTAAAATCAGTACCCATATTCTCCATAATGTTCTTTATACATTTCTTATGGTACGGACTAAAAGAAAATTTGTCTAAGAATTCAGAGCTTCACTAGTTGACAGTTATTTTCTTTATTCTTATGACCTTAATGTGTGATTCAGGGTTGATATTAGGAGAAATTAGAAGCTAGTCACTCATAGGGTTCAGAAGAGGAATTGATTTGGACAAAATGAAGTTGAATTGAATTTAGAATACTTTACATTCAAACAACAGAAACTGAAGAATGTGAAATTCATTTGTTTATGCTCCCTTAATAAATAAATAGTAAGTTACATTTGAAATGTTCATAAGAGACAATGTGAAGAGTCATTCTTAATTCTTGATTATCCATTTCTATTCCAGTACTTCACCGTACAAGTGAGGCTGTGAACGAGGCTGAACTTTGGTCATGCTTCTTCATTCGCCGGGTGTTTTGGGTGTTGAAACTTGCAGCAAAACCATGTGTGATTTCTCTGAAACAAATCTCGCATCTTGCAAACATGTAAGTTTACCTTGGTCTGCATTGTTAGAATTTGTCTGAGAGACTTTGAATGAATCTGATATTCTGTTGTTTTCCTTTCCTTTAGAATCCTAGAGTCACTACCAAAAGTGGAGAAAACAGGAAATGAGTTCCTCGATGAGCTGTTATCCATGGTTTATATGGTGATTCACACCTACCAGGACAAGCATCAAGTCCAGTGCTGGTATGTATTGTTTGGATTGCAAATAATTTGTCACCATTCAGCAAATGTGTTTGTTTCAACTACTCACACTGTTTTCTTTTGCTTGGGTTACACCTCACAAAGTTCTCTCAATAGCTGATCACAACTAATAGTTAAGGAGACTAGTGACTAACTGTGCACACACTAGAATAACCAATGCTCTTCTATTTTCTCTAGGAAAAAGTCTGGACGAGCCATAACTTCAGGACAATGGCAGGAAGACATTGCCTGTGTAAATGAAGGAAGGTCTAGCGAAAATGACCAACAGCAAGTCGAGCATTCTGATGATGACAGTGACATAGAAGTCTTAGTGGCAGAAAATACAGAAAGCTTAATCCAAAGTGCAATGAGATGGGATGATAATGTTAGTAACCACCCATTTATTACTGCCAGCGATAGACACAGCAGTCAGAATCTGACAAGATGCCAGTGTCAAGGAGCAAGTAATGTAGACAAAGCCCTTGGAGTTTCAGATGATTATGTTGTCTTAGATGGTTATGAGACTGATGTTGAATCTGAATTCAGTGGGAATGAAGAACTTCAGGAGTGCCAATAACAAGGCCTTGTACAAACTGCTGTGGCCTAATTATTTACAGTTGTTGATGAGCATTTTTAGTTTTCTTACAGACAAGAATCATAGGAATCTCCGGCATTATTTTGTAATCAAAGATTAAGACATTTAGGGTTCTTCTCTCAGAAGAAAACAGACATTATCAGGCTAAATTTGTTCATTATGTGCATGGGCTACTTAACTCACAGACATGAGATCAAAAGATATTTCTGGGAAAATATAATATATATATAAAAGGACGTCAAGGAAACTCAGATATCTGTGGAAAGACAAACCTATTTAAAATTGCCGGAAAATTTTTAAATGGTTTAGTAATTCTTTGCTGGGCAGGTCTTTACTAGCTTGTGCTTAAGAGTTTGATGACTGTGTCTTGTCATCTATCAAGAGGGAAACTGCATTAACTAAGTAGCACAATACAAAAGGAAGCTATTATGTTGAAGTATGTACAACAACTGAAAATTATGATGGGCCAAATTTCTATTTTATTAGGAATACAAAAGGTAAAGTCTTATTCAATTTGCTTTTTCCATGGTGTTGACTAGACAGGTATTTGGTTTGGTGCAATGGTAATTGTACAGAAATAATTTTATTGTATAAAGATATTTGATTTTAGTCTTTACACAAGATTGTGGTATGAAGAAATATATAATAAATAAAACCACTCAAATTTTAATTAGAATGAAGCAGCAAATAATTATGGCCTTGTAATTAATATTATTGCTGTAGTTTTTTAAAAGTTTACCACTGGGATATTTTATACATGAATGCAAAAGAAAATTGCCATTATTTTCATCTGATGTACAGTATGAGTTCTAATAATATACATAATTTAATAATAAAATGAAAATTGTGGTGTGAATGAGAGTGATTTACTTTGTAAATCTTAAACACATCAGAGTGCAAGCACACTATTGATCAAAATGGCATGCAAGGGTCTTTTATTTTGAGATAATCTTTACCAGGAAAATAGTCTTTTACATGGTGTTACTCCATGAAACCCATATGCATTGTTTGTTGATTTAGTTTGGCCACACAAGATGGTCATGAGTTGGTGGCATTTTATGATACTCTTGTGGTGAGCCATGGGAACACAATTCATTGCAGGAGAATACCCCCTTCTCTGCATAAAAAAAAAACAACAACAACAACAGTACTTAACAATTTTGCATCATCAAGGATGAGAGCTGGAATTCTACAACCAGCCCATCTTCTCCAGTATGGTAAAGGGCCCTTGAAACAGTTCAAACAAGTTGATTTCCTGATATACATTCACTATGGTTGTCTCCTAAGGATGCATTGCTCCCTATCTGTTGTTATTTGATCAGATTAGAATTAAGTCTTCAATTTGTGCGATTCTTGGTTTTTAAATATCTTACATCTACCTTTCTAAGTTGTTCACTCTCAGACATCTATCTCACCGTTTTTCTACTGACCTTTACTAACCTATCTTTCGTTGAAGACTCTTTCAGTGACCTTTTGTCCTTGATTGACCTTCGCTCCCTCACTGACTTTTACTCCTTTATTTAAACAATGTCATCATTCACACACTACAAGTTAAATGGTACTCACAAGGAACCGAGACGAGTATTTGGTAGTACCGGAAGCAAAATCTGACACACAAACACGTACCGGTTTACAAAAACTCGCGCGAAATCACAAGGTCAACAAAGGTGACTTCCGGTCATGTGAACAAATACAGTGATCCTCATTTATGATGTCATAATAAGCGGGCGATTTGCCCGGTCGGCCGAAGAATTATTTATTACACTTGAAAATTTGTTACATGTACACACCTTCAACGGACAAACTGCCGAAGATTGAAATTTTCTAAACATGTCTGACGTCCAAGATTTAAACTTGACTTTTTCGGGCTGCGGATTTTTGGGAATCTACCACATTGGAGTGATGTCTTGTCTAGAACAAAACGCGAGCAGTTTTTTGGGTCGGGTGAGATGTTTTGGAGGAGCAAGTGCAGGTGCTTTTGCTGCTGTCGGTTTAGTTAT
Organism: Pocillopora damicornis; assembly: GCF_964200805.1. Taxonomy (NCBI): domain Eukaryota; kingdom Metazoa; phylum Cnidaria; class Anthozoa; order Scleractinia; family Pocilloporidae; genus Pocillopora; species Pocillopora damicornis. The sequence continues at coordinate 8,540,332 of NC_142679.1, read as the reverse complement.
GAACTTGGACATCTCTGACATTGTAGAATCGGTTCTAAGACTCGGTAAAAGAGCAAATTCTCTTTCACTTGGACCATTTCATCCGAGTTTTCAGGTCGTCAAAACTGTCCGGAAAGCGTTTGACAGAATGTTGCCTGACAATGCACACGAGATAGCGACTGGACGATTGCACATTTCACTGAGTCAAGTCACTCTCACAGGCTTTAAAAATGTCATCATTTCTGAATTTTATTCTAAAGAGGATCTCATTGAGGTAAGTTAAGATTAAAGGTTAAATTGAGGTTTATGAGCGAAGTCTAATCGTAGGTTAAATCCATTTGGAAAGATCGCAGTGCTCGCTTTAATTTATATTAGTTAAAATGTATTTGATAGCTTATGATACGTTTTCCGTGTGTATGTTATTGTAGTTGTTAGTTAGATTTATTTCATCAGCTGAGTAAAGATCGATCGTGCGATCAAACAATTGTCAGTCGCGTTTTTTATGTCTGTAAGATGTTGACAGGTCAAGAGAAGTTCTGAGCTGATGACAGTCCCCAATCCCTACTTTGGTATTTTTTTTAAAAATGATCATTCATATCATTCATGAATACAGTTATGCACGCTCCCAATTCAGCGGCAACAAAAGCAACAATACTTGTTTTAAAATGTTGAAATGTCCAAATGTTTATTGTTGTCTGGGGAGAGATCAAGGCGGGGGCGATGGGCGGGGGCAAAGCAGGGGAGTGGTAAGAGGTTTCATTTACCTCAGGGTAGAAACCCAAACCATTGTCACTGTGACAGTAAACCCCAGTGGAATTTCAAAACTGAGAAATGAATCACTATTGAGTTTACTTGCCATTTTGGTTGTGATCAATTTTTTTTCTCATTAAAATAATGTCAATGCAGAATGAATTTGATGTCTCCTTTCTTTTTTAACCCAAGAGTGATTACATTGTTGCATCTAATTTCTCCTTACAATATCACATCTGTGTCACATATTAAGGTCACAAGAATAATGGAGGAATATAGGAAATGTATAGAGAAAAGTATGAAGAATGTGAACTGTGATGCTAGGATATAAAGGTTCTGAATACAAATTAATAACTCTTAGACTGAGTTTATTTTAAGTCATTTTGTCAGAAAAAACAAATCATTTTTGATATCATAAAATCACATCAAATTACCCAGCAATATTGAGTTTTATATTTGATTTCATAAATACCACAGGCACTTGTAGCCAGTTCCTATGTACCAGTATTTTCTGGAATGTTTCCAGCTGTATACAGAGGAAAGGTATGTTACTTTAACTTGCATCAACAGTCAGGTTATATTACATGTTGGCCTCTGTAATTACTGGTTAGAAAGTAGTTGTCTCTGTATGTCTGGTTACTCACACAATACACAACCTCTCTAAATTATGTAACAAATCCTTATCTGCAATGCATATAACAAAACTTATCTGCAATAGACCATCAAGGACTAAATTATCTAGAGTATGAAAATTGCCTGAAGTATTACAATAGACTAATTGCCAGATAATATAAATTTTATTTCTCCCAAATGTATGGTATAACTTTTCACTTAATTTCAAACGGTAGAAATGAAACTTAAGAGTTGGTATCACTAGGAAAATGAATTTACTCTAATTCTTTTGCAGTATTATGTGGATGGAGGAATTTCTGATAATCTTCCACAACACTTCAAAGAAGGAGAAACTATCACAGTGTCCCCATTTAGTGGAGAACATGACATTTGTCCTAAAGATGTTTCATCAAATGAATTTCACATTGAAGTACGAAATACTAGCATGCAATTTACTGGGAGTAACATTTGGAGATTGTCCCGTGCACTGTGGCCACCAAGTCAAGAGGTCTTGATTGATATCTGCAGGCAGGGTTACAGAGATACACTGAGGTTTCTAAAGGAGCACTGTAAGTGTCAATCAGTTGATATGTTTTAAAACACTCCAGTTGGTTATCATATTGATTCAATTACATGCCCAACCTCAAATAAGACCCCAACCTTTAGTTAGGAAAAGTACTTGCAGGCTAGGCCTAAAATATAGACCCAAGCCCTCCTATTCCCCTCCCCCCTCCCCTCCCCTCCACACAAAAGAAGAATATTGATTATTATTTACTGGCTTACAATCTCTAAATTCACTGTATATGGTATATCTTAAGGTTTTATCATTATTTATTGTTATTGTTGTTACACCCCTCACCTTGAAGAAGTGCCTAATCTCAAGGTCCAAACACTTAATAAGTCCCCAGGGCACTTAATCCAATAAAAATGGTAATGCACATTCCTGAATCTGAACTCTCTTCCAAGAGGTTATTTTTTCAATGGTTTCCACAACATGAACTGTGAAATGGTGAGGAAGAAGAGACTTATTCTTCCTGTCTGGTGGAATCATGTTATGGACAGAAGAATTGTTTCAAAAACCAGGGAAACTATCCTTGTGGGTTTTTTTCGCTCTCTCAGCTCTGAGTTATGTTCACTCTCTTTATATGTAACACAGAAACACATTTTTTAATCAAAGATTGAAATGACTGTAATTTGCTATGAATTTATTTACCAGATCCTGATACGCTAGTGCTCGAGTCACTAACAACAGCCTCTGTGATGTTCAATATTCTGCCATTACACAGTAGTTCTCCACCTCATTGTCAGGAGTCATGTGTTATTCAGAGAGCAAGCCACAGTTCTGATGTATCATTTAATGATGACAACTTATCCTGTGATTACAAGGAGACTGGAAGCCATTGGGCTGAGACTGAATTGGAGGAAGGAGAATCAAAACTATCCATGAGTAAGCAAGTCTATAATATATGCTCTTATATTAACCATTTACACCTCACCATCAGTTTTTATATTCTCCATACTGTTCTGTAAACATTTCCTAAGGTGCTGACAAAGAGAATTTGTGTAACAATCAAAAGCTTCTTTTCTTTACCATTTCTTTTATTCTCATGATCTAAACCTTTGATTCAAAAATGATAAAGTAAGGAGAAATATGCTGTCAGTCACTATTAGGAGTCAGGGGTTAAAAGACTCCCTGCATACTGTTTCAATCAATGATCTGATCATTTCCTTTATTCACATTATTTTATTGTGTGATTCTGGAGAGATGGTGTAAGGAGAAATTAGATGCTAGTCACTGTAGGTGGTCAAAGGGTTACCGTAGTTTTTGGTTTTAAGGTGCATGGTTTTTTCAAGTTATGAGTATCTACTGCTGTGTACATACTTGTGTGTCCCAATTTGTTCTTAACTCTCAGTGCTTTTGGATGCCAACAATATCACAACAGAAGTTGAGCTTTGGTCATGTTACATTTTGCGCAAGTCATGTTATGTCTTGGATCTCTTTGCCAGACCGTGTGTTTTAAGTTTCAAGCAAATCTTGGTAATGCTCAAAATGTGAGTATTCATTTCAGTCCTTTATGTAAATTAAATTTCATTGTTTAGCATAGGAGGAGAGTACTTTTTTGTTTACTCAATTAGTTTATATTTAATTATTATATGAAAAAGTTTTTTTTTTCCTTTGGTTTTTGATTTGCTGCTTGATGTTTCAGAATTTTAGAAGCTTTGATCAAGATTGAAAAGACAGGGTGCAAGTACTTTGATAACATGCTATCAGTTGTTTCCACAATGCTGCACACTTACCAGGACAAACATCAGGTTACAATACCCTGGTATGACTCTCAAATTTTGTGTATAAGTTATGACCTCCCATGGAGATTTTTCGAGGGAATTAAGGCTCACCACCTCCTTTCTCCACAATTTGGAAATTACATCATTGCTTCATGTTTCTTCGCAAACTTCTTATTTGAATTTTAAATTGATTGCCAGAGACAGCCACATTAGCTGTTAGGCTCCATTTCCTTCAACTTTCTAACTCCCAGAAGTGATTAACATGTCACTTCTTCCTGTGATATCCATCCATTATACAAAGAAAAGGTAATGAGAATACTCAAGGGTAGAGGCTTTTATCTTGATCTCACTCCAAATTCTCAACACCAATTTACAGGGAAATGTGTAGCACCTTGAGGGTAGAATTAACAATCAGATCTTGGGAGTTGATTTGTTAAGATAGAACAAATCTAAATATTTATTATTTTAAACCTTGATAAATTTCAGATGGTACTTCACTTTCAATCAATTTTACCTGTGATCAGAGATGTTGCTGAGCTATAGTTGTTATCATTCTCTTAGGAAATCTACATCTTTTTTTAATTTGATGGAAGAATCAACAGATGGTAAGATATACTTCTTACACCGTGGTTATTTTGTTTCTGAAAAACCTTTTGTTGAACAACTTCAGCAGGATGCCATGTACTATTATAATAATACTTAACAAATAAAAATCATTAAATTTACCTTTCACTTCCACACATAATTATAATTATATCTTCAACAGGTGGAGAATCATCACTTATTTTATACAGCCAGATTGAAAAAGATGTTATCTCTGATGCCATTGAAGGACCAAGTACTGCTTATCACAATGAACCAAGCATCTTGGTTAAAGAATTCCAAGAGAGTTTTAATGAAAACATGGATATAACTGAATATCCTATTAACCATAGTGAGACAAGCAAAGAACAGAAAGACAAGGATAATGACAAGGGGACCACCTCTTCTGTTGTTAGTTATGATGACGATAGCATGGATGTTGAGAGCAATGATGAGTATGTGATTCTTACCAGCTGAATGAACAAAAATTTGGGTTTAAGCAATATCCTGTTTACAGTAGACGACAAAAGCACCAACAGCAGAAAATATAATTTATGAACAATGAGATTAAGAATTCCTCTGAGAGGGGCTGATTATCCTTTTACAATAAGACAGAAATATTTATTCAGTTTATAGAATGACTTCTGGTTTTCCCTGTTCACACAGAAATGTAAAATCTTTGGGAAAGAAGTGTTCTCTAAATTTATATTTCTAACCCATAATTTTGTGAGGTAACGTGACTTGTGCTTGTGCTAATTAAAAGGATTCTTCTATAAAGCCAGGGTTATACTTATTATAAACTGTAAATAAATCAAAATAAAGACTATGTATTTGAAATGGCCATTGTATATAGAAAAGTAAATCATCCTTTGAAAAGAAAGTGTTGTGACAGTATTTTTGAACAAAATGTTTGTCTTTGTTCAGGCTATTATGCTGAGGTAGAATATAGTAGTTGAATAACAGTACTGGAATAATGTGAATAAATTTTTGTGACTTTCCTTTCAATTGAGTGATGTGATTATTTATAATAGGTCTGTTATATATTGTAACTTATATTTTTCCGAGAAGTAAAAAAGTAACATGGTGATAATTGGAAGGTTGGGGGGGGGGGGGGGGTTGATGTGCATGTGATCACCCTTTGCTATGAAAAATAATAATTTTTATGAGTAAAACATTCCAGAATGTTATTACCACATATAAAAGCTAGTATGTTATCCCCTTCTCTCCCCAGATATCAACCTGGTTTGCTTACTCATAAAGTGCTCCAAGCAGGAATCATTTGCCATCCTTAACCATACTTAGGGCCTATTTACATGGAGGTAGGGGACCCCAGGCCCAGGTTGGTGAGGTAACCCGCCTAACCGTGGTTGAAAAATAAAACGTGTTTACATGCAATCTTGCAACCCCGGGGTGTTGGGGTGAGGTTTCTTGAGGTTGTCGTTACGCTTGCAATTAAGGAGTTTGAGCAGAGGCATCCCAAGCTCACATCTTGAAAAAGACGAAGGATTAATTCTCAGGCACATATGTATTTATTCCTGAAAGTGTCATGTGTTGTGTTACACGGTGTTTGGTTTTGCAAGTAACTGTTGACTTAATACATTATACGGATCAGTTTGGGAAACCAAATGTGGTTGATTTACAATGCTAAATATTCCAAAATGTGAACATTTTACACTCCTTGTGTGTCTGTTGCAGTTTCTGATGATTTCTGCCATGAGACAGACAGGAAATGTACAAAGTTTTAAAACATACATGTTTCGCTTTTGAGCTTTTTGTCATGAATGCGACCCCTGCTAGGCAGGTTACCCCACCTTGACACGTTTACATGGCAAATTGTCACCCTGGCTGACAGGGTTACCCTACCTGGCAGACTGGGCAACCCACCTAGGCAGGTCACCCCAACTATCATATAAACGTGATTGAAATAAAATAAGAATTTATATGGACAGGCGGGTTACCCCACTTAGGCAGGTTACCTCACCTACCTGGGGTCCCCCCCTCCATGTAAACAGGCCCTTAACATCTGTAGTCGCAATTAGTAAAAACTATTACGGGACCACTATTTGTGTACCTGACCAGACCAATACCAAGCAGTTACCCCTCTCGGTTTCCATTGATAAGTTGGTGTAGCAATCAAACCATCATTATTAGGTGGTTTCTTGGAGTGTTTCAAGACCTCTTTTAACCTAGGTTACACTCACAATTAATCACAATCAACCGCGTTTCGCGAAAAAGAATGTGCGAAACCAGAAAGTACTCCGCCATTTATTTGCAGATGATAAGTATCCATTGTTGTCTATACTTGTTTTTTGTGGGGTGGACAATTCTAGATAGTATGCAGCGTGTACTTACCGGTTTTTGTCACAGCCTTCGCCACTCTCTGCGTGCAAGAAAACCCTGAAATTGCAGCAGTCACCAAGAGTGTTCGAACTTCATCTTCGCTCTTGTTCACAACTCATTTATTGTTTCCTGAAACAAAGATATTTCATTGTTCACAGAATTTGTTGATCAAAAAACTGCAAATAAATCATATGCAGGCAACATACTCCACATACTTCATGCATTGTGTAGTCTGTCACTCTTTCAGGAAAAGTACTAATTAACCTTCCACTTCTCTGGGGAGTAGACAAACAAATTTGCACTTCTTTGCCAGGGTGGGGAGGGTTGGAGATTTTACTTCGGATTGTCACAATTCTTTTCAGTCTGGATCACTTATTTGTGTAACATTACACAAGTAAAGAAAAATACGAATCAGCTGAATTTTGTTTTACGAATTTTCGAAGAAGAGTATTCTCAGTCTCGTGGGGAGTAGGGTTAGGTTGACCGTAATTTAGAAGTGTTCAGCGGCAATCGCTCAGTTGTTCCCGCCATTTTCAATTTGTACATTGGTTGCACTCATAGTTAGTAGAGGATTGCACTGGTTGAGGTATACTTTATACGATCTAAAAAACCGTTGTACTCGTTCAAGATTTCTCTTTTAGCCAGGTTCAAGCGACATGGATAACGCTCAAAAACGCAAAGGAAGCGAGGAGGTTGGCAGCTCTGCAAAACGATCCCGCCATGATGAGGGAAACCCGCGAACCTTCGAAGAAGAGTTGGCTTTGCTCGGTGAAGTCGTGGACAAAGATCCAGCACACAAGTGGTCCAGACCGGCTGCACCGAAGTTAAATCCTTCCTCCGAAAGCCTCGTATTTCAGCAGTTGGAGGTGGACAACTACATCGGTTTGTGCCTCTAAGTTTCTTAATAAATACAGTTATTCTATTGTGAAGGTTGAAACTTTTTTTTGACAGAAAAGGAAGGTTTGTGCAAGCTTATATTTTATCTTTAGATTGGGTTTGATTGGTGAACTTGTTTTACATGGTATTGTAAATCATACTGTTTTCGGGTGTTACCGTCTTTGCAAGTGGTCGAGGGTGCAATCCTTCAGCCTGATTTCAATTTGTGTCAGGAATGAAAAATGAATGCTATAAAGAAACTAATCATATTATAAATATCAAGATTTCTTTTATGATTCTTCATCGCAGGTAAACCCCTGCAGGGAATGCCAGGGTCCAAGGTTGGTCCAGTGCCGATAGTTCAGATGTATGGGGTGACAATGGAGGGGAACAGTGTCCTTTGTCATATCCACGGGTTCGTACCATATTTTTACGTCCCAGCTCCGTCAGGATTTCAGCAGAGTTACTGCAGTGTATTTCGGGATTGTCTTGATAAAGCTGTGTTGGGAGACATGAGATCAAATAAGGATGTTACTCAGGTAGGTGTCATGTGTTCTATCAGGATATAAAAAGGTAAAAAAAAGGTAAAAAAAGGAAAATAACATTTCATAGGATTTACCTAAGAATATGTGATGTGTTATTCAAGGGGAATTGCCATACAACTTTGTCTTGCCAGCTCAGGAAAGCAAAAATTACTGTATTTCTATCAATCTGCTATTAAAATCTAGCTATTAACTACAATTTTCAGATCATGTGTACTAAAGGCACCCGCAGTCAAGTGTACATTAATACCAGCAATTGACACTCAACCAAAATATCGATCGAGTGTGGTTGACACTCGATCAACCTGTTGATTGACACTCAGTCGACATATCAGTCAACAGTCGGTCGATAGTCGGTGAATAGAATCCTACTTTTTGCAGACACTTCATTGAGTGTCGATCGATACTAACTGTGATCACTCAGTTGACAATCACCACCTAATGGTCAGCTGTCGGCAGCATGTCAGTCATCTGTCAATGATATATCGGTGCAGCAAATCATTTTCAGTCTCAGCAGTATCCCTCCTCAAACGGCAGCTATCTTGTCTACTATGCTGTCAGCTAGCTAGTGCTAGGTTGAGTGAGCTATTTCTTAGAATTCCTGCAAGAGCAAAAGTTACTTTGAACAGGGTGGTACAGGGTTATTTGAGATGCCTGATTTGAGGGGGAAAAAGCTCGTGATTTGTGAAAAGAGTTCAATTTCAGTTGTGATGCGTGAATTGATAGCCTCACCTGGGGTCCGTTTCTCGAAACTCCTGAAACTTTCTGGGTCTATTTCGGATGCTGTAATTTCCTATGTATCTCAAAGATGAAGACGTTCCCAGGAGTGAAATTTTGCAACAAGTTTGCCTTTTTGTATCTTGAAATCATAGGAAAAGGCCAGCTTTCTAGAATAAGTGGATTGCAGTTTTTGAAGTGGCTTTTCAGGCCCAGAAAGTTAATGGAACTTTCAAGAAAGATCCGTGAACTTCTTGTTTTGCGGACTATGATTCATGAATAATGAGTAAATTTTTGCGAAAACTGAGAATCTAATTGTAACTCATGATCAATAAACTGTTTTTATATAAGTACTGAGACTTATTCCCGAAATGAGAGTGATGAAAATAATCATTCAGTTTAGAGTCACAGCCAATAAGTGACACAAATGATGAAATTTCATAGTGAAAAAATATGGTTCGCGGCATCTGATTGGAATGGACGGTGATTAGTGATTGTACATACAAGGAAACCACGTCATTCGTGGCACGAAAACTGGCAAGCTGCATTCAGTTTCAATTCAAGCCGGAAAGATTTGTAGATATCATTTCGGTTGACAATTTCATTACAGAACAAGACACAAAGAGATGTGATACTTTTGCACACAAAGAAATTTGGGTTTAGCAACTAAGTTCATGTGGTAAATTGACCATGGTACAAGAATGCGAGAGCTGACATTTTGAGCATTTACCCTAGCCTTTGTCAAAGCGAATTAGGGAATTGTGGGTCGTTAGCAGTATATATACTGAACAAAACAAAGAATGAAATATATATTAATTGCCAAGTTTTGATTCAGTTGAGCTGTCATTCAAGGTTGGAGTTTTTTCATTACATTAACACAGTTAATTGATTAGTGATCAAAGCTCACACTAGAGGAACCTCGCTCAGCTACCACCGAATCATTGAGACTGAGGCCTTCAGTGGATGTTAGTGATGATTTGAACTGGACTTTACAAAGGACAGGTTGGATAAGTCCTGTTAGACATACATCCTGGACAAATTAAGTATGTAACATTTAGTGCATTATCATAATTATCCTGGATAGATCTCCTAAGATTTTAACTGATATACTAAGTGATTAAGGGAAGTTCAGCTCATTTAAAAATTGATTGAAAACTTTATCTATGTTTCTATCATTTCCTCAGAACAGGCACCTCATGAAAGCTTTTTTTTCTCAAGTGTGGGGTGGTGACGGTTGGGTGGGGAGGGGGGGGGTGTTATTGGCAGTTCCTAGATCCTTAGCTTCTCTTTATCGATTAAATGCCTAAGGAGTTTCTTTGTTATTTTCCAGTGTAAAAGCTTCCTGTAGGAAAGAAAGGAAGAAGTCTGACTTCTTCCTTGAATCATTTGATAGGGCAGCTCAGCAACGTAGCTCGACATCTTTGACCAACGGCTTTCCACAACGCTCCCTCTCAGTGGAAACAACTGCGTTGAACTTATCTCTGTCCAAGATTTTTAGCTCACAAATTCCAATGAATTCCCTCAGCGTATTTCTGGCCACTCCATATTTCTCCATAGCCTTGGCAAGGGAACACTTTCTCTGTTTCAATATCTTCAGAACTCCTTCATAACAGGCGTGAATTCCTCCTAGATCCAAGCCTGTCACTATAAGGCGTAAAAGAAAGTATCAATGAAATTGTGAATTTAATCTTTCCAGTCCAATAACTTCTGTTTATGTTGTGTACTTCAAATATCGAAATTCAAATGCAGTGCAGTGCAGCTTATTGTGACTATCTTGTAATCCTATGAGTTACACTATTGGCTACTTTATATCACGTGGTTGGATGGTTATCTTGCAATAACCCCCATCTGCATTGATATTTGTCCTTCGATTATTTCCGTCGAAAAGAAGGAAAGCCAGCGGAAAAAAAATCCAGCTCAAGAGGTTCAAATTTTCATAATTATTGCACAAGGAAGAAAAAGAAACTCTTTTTCTAGAGTCCAGTGTTAGTGACATTAAAAAGCCAGTCACAAATGCTGTTCTGGAAAATACAAAAAAGTTAAAAAAAATATGCTGTCAACGTCTTTAACTTTATTTAAGTCTCAAATCATTCTAGCCAAACACAAGTGCTCTACTAATTGGGGAGACTGTAAATCAAAGAGGGGAAACTGGAGTACCCGGAGAAAAACCTCTCAGAGCAGAGTTGAGAACCAACAAACTCGATTTGTGTTTCAGCCATAAATCAAAGAGGGGACTGAAAAACTCAGTCCGTCCAGTACAGACCTCGAACTCAGTTAGTAAGAGGTATCTAGTAGTCAAGTGTGGTGAACCAATCATACCAATGACTAAAATCTGGAAAAAAGCTGGAAAGAGCACCTTAAAATTAGTAGAAATGGCTAAGTTTTGGAGTTATATCTAAAACACAAAGTGCGCAAGGCCATAAGGGGGAAAAACGAGGATCCGTAACTTACAAAACGGATCAGCAAGACAAGGTTTGTAAGACTAAGAGATACAATAATTAACTATTAAGATAAAAAGGTATAAAGGTTGAAAACTAATAAAAGTCAGCCGAGAGTTGACAGTCAATTGGCCGATTAGCCGTCGCGATAAGGATGCTGCCGGCCAACACATGAGTCAGTTGCCACTCGACCGACTATTGACCCTTGTTGAGCTAGTGTGGACCATGTGTCGATCGACATATGGACCAATTGTCTATTGACACTCGACCATCAAGTGGATCACATGTCAACCACACTCGATCTATATGTCGGTTAAGTGTCGATCACTGGTATCAATTGTCACTCGACCACGGGTGCCTATAGTACACATGATCCCAATTTTCAACAAAATTAGCCAAAAGGAAGAAGTGCTTTATCTGAATAAGACCCTCCTTTAGTTTTCAACTTTTCCCAACTGTTCTCCAGGTAATTTTTGATATTATGGTGTAAGGAGATGTTAACCACTTCATTACCCAGGCTGTTCTTGCCGTTGACTGTGAGACAAAGGAGAGTATTTATGGATACCATAGCAACAGGAAGATCCCATTCCTTCGCATCACCATGGCACTGCCAAAACTTGTTGCACCAGCCAAACGGATTTTGGAGACTGGCTTTAAATGTGCAGATCTCCCAGAAAGAGGATATTCCACTTATGAAAGCAACATTGATTATGAGGCATGTTACAATCTTATTATGACTTTCATTTACTGTTGTAAGTTTCACCTTTGTAGGAAGATGTATCAATGTAAAATTGTAACCTTGAGGTTTCCCAAAGGGCAGTGAACATCTTTATGTATTTTTTATTAGCCAGCGAATTTGTTAATAGTTGATTGCCAAGCTCATCAGAGCTTGCTATACCAGTTTTTACAGTATGAAGGGGTGAGAAGGTTATTGTCCCTCCACTTAGATGGGATTGATGCTTTTTCCACATTATCTTTCCAACACTGGTTCTGACCATTTTAAACTCGTGCTTGAAGAAGGGGAAAAATCCTGAATGTTGTCTGCTAAACAAACTTTAACAGTACAGTGACTCACTCATGAGAAATGTGAGGCTGAAAAAGGGCACCAATTTAGTTAATAACTGTCCTGTTTATTTTTTTTTTCTTGTTCTTGTTTTGAACATGAAAGGTTCGATTCATGGTAGACACAAGTGTTGTGGGCTGTAACTGGATAGAATTACCAGCTGGGAAATACAGAGTGCGTTCACCTTCCATGGGAGGTAGTGGAAAAAGTGAGGCCCAGTGTGTGTCTCATTGTCAAATTGAAGTGGATGTTGCCTATGATGAGTTCATTAGTCACAGTCCTGAAGGTAATTAGTCAATTCTAAGTTATTTCCTCTGAAATTATGTACTATACATTAGGGAGGTAATCAGAACCAAAGCAAAATTCTCAATGTGATTGGTTATCACCAGCTCTATTCGGGTGCTAATTTATGGGATTGCCTACAAGTCAAGTGCTTTCATAGTTTTGATTAATTAGTAACAAGACTGTGTATCTTCCAGTTTTCCTAGCTGTCATAGTCATAATTAACTGATCAGACTGCTGCTTTGTGGTCATCCTCTAATAACAGCTGGAATTGGACTCCATTCAGTCCCATTACCACTACTGATTGCGATTCTCAGAAAACTATGATCACTTAGAATATTTAGGCAATGTTTTTTGTATTATGATCAATTGCACTGGCATTAAGGGCATGCAAGTAAACTTTTACAGCTTATTCTTATCCCATGCCTGGTTGACTTGTTGTCCTTGGCCAACTGGCAACAGTTTGTGTAATTTCATACCTCTGACTCTTTAGAAAAAAAGTTGTTTTGTAATATTCTGATTATAATGGTAAGAGGAACTTTATAGTAATGATTGTAATTGTTGTCATGATTCCTTTTTGTTCAAAGGTGAATGGTCTAAAGTGGCTCCAGTTCGAATCCTGAGTTTTGACATAGAATGTGCTGGCAGAAAGGGAGTGTTTCCTGAACCAGAGAAAGATTCAGTGATTCAGATTGCAAACATGGTCATAAACCAGGGTGATAAGGATCCATTCATCAGAAATGTATTCACACTGAACTCCTGTGCTCCAATTGTAGGGTCACATGTTTTGTCATATAAAAGGGAACAAGATATGCTTCAGGTCTGTGGCAGTTAAAAATTAAATCAATTTAACTAACTCCACAACAGAAAAGAAAATGGTTATTTTCAAAATTTTCTCCAAGTTCTAAAACAGTGATGGCAATTATTGTCAGTAAAGAAATATTTCCAGGAAATATCTGAGTCTTGGATGATTGTCACTAGAGCCATATGCAACACATTTTTCAGTGACAAACTGGCATCATAAGTAGGCTGCTATGAAAGGAATTTGTCAACTTGACAATTTCCATGACTTTTTAAGGTTAAGTGTTGGGATAACATTATACTACAACATCAGTCTTGTAACAGGGTACAGTCTAAGTTATTAAAGGTACTTACATATTGAGCAACATTCCTGACTTTCTTCTTTTTTATTACAATGACCAAAAATGTCTGTACTTTTTTATTTATGATGGCCATAAGCTGTCATAGTTAGACCTGTAAGCAATTATGGTACTGCTGTTTCTAATTTTCTTTTGCTGATTTTCTTATCTTTTTATTACAAGGAACAAAAATGTCTGTACTTCTTGATTTATGATGATCATAAGCTGTCATAATTAAACTTAGTCTAGTAAGTAATTACAGTTCTGCTGTTTCTAATTTCCTTTTTCTGCTTTTCTTATCCATTTGTTTAAAGGCATGGAGTGATTTTGTAAAAAAAGTGGACCCTGACATCATAACAGGATACAATGTTGTGAACTTTGACCTTCCCTATTTACTGAATCGAGCAGCAGCTTTGAAGGTTCAGTCCTTTTCATTCCTTGGACGTGTGAGAGATGAAAAGAGCACCATATCAAACACAGTTTTTCAATCCCGTGCTTATGGCAAACGTGAGAACAAAGTCATAAACATTTCTGGACGTGTTCAGTTTGATCTGTTACATGCCTTGCTGAGAGATTACAAACTGAGATCTTACACCCTGAACTATGTCAGTTTTTATTTTCTACAAGAACAGAAAGAAGATGTACAGCACAATATTATAACAGATTTACAGGTACATAAGAAAAGATATTGTGTATTTACCATTAATTGATTAATTGCCCAAGGATTTTTAGAGTATTGCGAGGTTTAATTGATAATGTTCAGATTTTTAGTTAGAGTTGTTTTAGTGCCTTAATTAAGTGAAAAATTCTAAAAATGTTTTGGTAAAACATCATGATCTTCAATGACCTCCAGTATATATGTGTATTTGTAAAAGATTTTCAAATGATTTTAATGAAAATATTAATCATTTTTATTAAGAATGGAAACAACCAAACCCGTCGCAGACTGGCCATTTATTGTATGAAAGATGCTATTCTTCCTCTGAGGTTACTAGAAAAACTTATGTGCCTTATTAACTATATGGAGATGGCACGAGTCACTGGTGTTCCTCTTAGTTATCTCTTATCAAGAGGACAGCAGATAAAAGTTGTTTCACAGCTCCTCAGAAAGGTGAGTTCCCCAATACTCAAAGTTAGTCTATTTGATATCAGACTGTAGTTTCAACTTGGTTTACATGTGACTTGAGGCTTATCCCCATGAGTTAAGAATTTGGATCAAACAGACACTGTCCAGTTTTTTTTTTCTTTTCTTTTGGAAAATTGTTACTCTTATAGTGGCTCTTCTATGTGCATAAATGGTTCCTGGAATTTGTGATAATGGACGTAGGCTGTAATTGAAGGTATTTTTAATGAACAGTTGCATCTGATTGCAGTAAAATCAGTTGTGCTTTGCTGTAATACAAACAAGGGGTAGCTTGCTATGAGGGGTTGTCAACTGCAACCTTACACCATTAAAATCAAAATTATGCTGTGACATTTTTTTAGTCTAAAGAGCAAGACTTGTTACTTCCTGCTCACAAGGCAGAAGCTGGAGATGAATACACTGGAGCCACAGTCATTGAACCATCTAAAGGGTAAACTCCTTTTCACATCAGTTTCAGTTGTTAAAGTCAATGAATAGTAAGTGGGCTGGTTAGTTGTATTGAAAGTATTTCACTGATTTTGTCTGAGTGGTAGAAAAGTGCTTCATGAAATTAATTCAGATGTCACCGGTAATCAGAAAATCTATCCATGTTACGTTCGTTATTCCCTAATTAGCAAGAGAAAGTTATTTGTTTGTTTTTCTTCACAGGTATTATGACATTCCTATTGCAACACTTGATTTCTCTTCATTGTACCCATCTATCATGATGGCTCACAATTTGTGTTACACCTCTCTTCTGCATCATAGTGATCTGGCTAGGTAAGTAAATGGTCATGATCTTGCTAACATGCTTGGCAATATGTAGTTTTTGTTACAGTATTATTGCAGAAATATGGTAAACTGTTTTTATGTTAAGTCAAAGCTCAGTCACAGGGTTTAACAGTGACTTCTTAGACAGACACCAAATGGTGACTGAGTACTCTCCTTCCAGTCACCAGATGGAAAGATTTAGTCACTAACACATAACATTGGCAAGATTTTTATTTCAAAATGAATTAAGGAAATATCAGGTTGTAGAGATGTTTCTTGAATTTTGATGTATTCCTATTCTTCAAAAATTAATCATCCATAGATTTTACAAAAACATGGCAAAAACATGATCAAGTACTAATGATGATAAGTAGGTAAAAAAAAAAGCTTTTTCATATTAATTTTAATTTTTTTAAATATTGACGTATTTTTATCTATTTCTCAATTTTGAGAAGCATCTAGAGGGAACTGGATAGGTACTGAACAAGTGTTTATTATTACTATTAATATTCTTATTATTATTATTATTATTATTATTATTATTATTATTATTATTATTATTGATCATGATCATGATCATGATCATAAGCTCAAAAAGTTTTCTTTAGTTAACACCAAAAGTTATCAAAGGTGATCTATCTTGCTTCTACTGCTTATTAAATGGCTAATTTCATGTTTGTATATTTCAGTCTAAAACCTGATGAGTTTATCAAGACCCCTTCTGGAGATTATTTTGTGAAGGCATCTCTAAGGAAAGGACTGCTGCCTGAAATTCTTGAGCATTTGTTGTCTGCAAGGAAAAAGTATGGATGGATGTTAATTTCTCACTACTTATTGCATTCTTTCATGATGTCTCGAGGTAGACTGTTGAAGGAGTGGGAGTTAATTTCATTGTTAGGCAATTTCAAGAATAATATCTGGCATAACAATGCCAAAACAAAAGTTAAGTTAAACTGATGCGATGCAAAGTGGTGCAACAGCGTAACAATATTGTCACTTTGGAGGGCATTTCATTCAAAAATAAAAACTGAAGATTGACAACAAAACAGTCTGAACAGTCTTCTTAGTGTGCAAATGGCTTAAATACATTTTTAGCACATCAAAATCTCCTTTGTAGCTAACAAAGTGATAACAGTAGTTTTAAATGTTAGGTTGACAAAAAATAATGATAAACACACACATGCTTGATGACAATATGGTCTGATGTAATGATGCATCGATCTTTCTCAATTAGAGCTAAAGAGGATTTAAAGAAAGAAACAGACCCTTTCAGGAAGAAGGTACAAATTGTGACTCAGCAGATATATATTTTTTTTCACTTCAATGATTTGATTTAAAAATATTTGCCACCCACTCAACTATAATACTTTTAACCATAGGTTCTTGATGGTCGACAGCTGGCTCTTAAGTTAAGCGCAAACTCTGTGTATGGGTTTACTGGAGCACAAGTTGGAAAGCTTCCCTGTCTGCCAATTTCACAGGTAGCTACAAGTTCAAAATATAACTAAGCTTTGATCGAGTTGCATTGTAAGTCTAATTTCTGGTTAGTTGAATTTATTCAGCAACTGCCCCTCTAAGTTTGTACCTGTCATAAGGACTGTATATTGATCCCAGCTCCATTTGAATCTTAAACTCCTACAATGTGATTATTAATTCCCACTCCTTGCTGATATACATTTTCTTGTAATTAAGTAAAGAGAAATTGGTGTTGTATCAAGACAAGACCTTTTAGTGAATAACTATTGACAGTAAGAAGTTCCATGTGAATTACTTGTAAGGGTCAAAATGTAAACTGAATGCAATCCACTTCTGGGAATGTCAATTGTAACCCTCCCACCCATGCAATAGGCTTTCAAATGTGTTTTGAAATTTTCACATAATTATTGTTTAAAATTTTTAATGGAACCTTAATTGGTGATGACAGTAAGGAAGAAACAACAATGATAAAATGTGGAATATTGTTTCACTGCAGAGTGTGACGGCTTTTGGGCGCATGATGATAGAGAGAACAAAAGAACTTGTTGAAGAAAAATATACAGTGGATAATGGGTACAAAACAAATGCTCAGGTAAATACTGTTGAATTAATGCTGTTTGTTATGAAGTACCCACACAGATAAACACAAAATTTCACCACTGAATAAGATCTATTTACTGTACAATTTAGCTGATCAGAGGATGGCTTAATTCTTCTTGTACACCACATTTGTTGCCTTTAGGTCATCTATGGAGACACAGATTCTGTAATGGTCAAGTTTGGAGTGGATTCTGTTGCAGAGAGCATGGAACTTGGTAAAGAAGCTGCAGGTTATGTATCTGGTCACTTTATCAAACCCATCAAATTGGAGTTTGAGAAGGTAAGATGTAATTGATGGAGTTTTGGAACATAGTGGACTGATCCCTTCCCAGGTTGATTTTGTTTCTTGTCTTTTTTTAATTGCATTATGCAATTTTGCACATTGTTGCAGGTGTATTTTCCATATCTTCTGATCAGCAAGAAGCGCTATGCTGGATTGTACTTTACTAAAGCCGATAAGCATGACAAAATGGACTGCAAGGGAATAGAAACAGTAAGTCTGCTAATAAGCTCTTCAACTGATAATTTCTCAGTCTTTTTCCCAGGCATAGCTATTGATTCTTTGTTACTTTTATTTATTTTATTCTTTGATAATAATGGCCTTTAGATCAGTGTAGGTTCTTTCTTAATTGTTGGTTTTGTTTTATTTTCACAGGTAAGAAGAGATAACTGCCCTCTGGTTGCAAACCTTATTAACTCCTGCCTACAAAAAATTCTCATAGAGAGGTACAGGTCTTTGAAGCTTGCTCATCACTACTGGTTCATGTGATCATTTGTATTCAGTCAATTTCTTACTTGTAAGTCATAAATGTTTTTGTCCATAGGGATCCCATGGGAGCTGTTGATTACACAAAGCAAGTGATATCAGACCTTCTGTGCAACAGAATTGATATCTCACAGCTGGTGATAACAAAGGAGTTGACAAAGACAGGGGAAGAATATGCTGGGAAACAGGCACATTCTGAGCTGGCAGAGAGGTCTGATTTACAACTAACTTGGTAGCCATGATAGAGTAATTTTCAATTAAGTGTTGAAAGTGACTATAGGACTGCTTTGGTTTTGTTTTACTATGCCATGTTATTAATCTGAAAATTTCACACCAGTCCACTCTTTCAACCAATTATATGCAAAGCAAACTCCACTCATGACTTAGTTGCCTGCTTTTCTTTCTATTTACCATAGGAAGTTTTCTTGTTTTTACTTTGAGTTCTCATTGACTCTTCAGGGTATTTCCTTTCATCTGATTCTCCATTGTTTTTTCTTTGATTTTGGTTTTATAACACCTAGTTGATCAGCTTGTATTATTGTTGCCTCAATCCAAATTGTATAGTCCAGTAATAACCCATGCACATTATTGTGACAAAAAGTTACCTTCTAAGGTATTTTGCTTTTTGCTTTTCACAGAATGCGGAAACGTGATGCTGGTTCTGCTCCCAAGCTGGGAGACAGAGTCCCATATGTCATTATTGCAGGTGCTAAAGGAGAGAAAGCTTATGAAAAAGCTGAGGTGAATAGAACCTTTTTTTCCAATCACTTGATTGTTTTAAAAAAATATTACTAAGCTGGCATTCTTTGCAGGATCCCATTTATGTGCTGGAGAACAACATTCCTATTGACACAAAATATTACCTTGAGAATCAGTTGTCAAATCCCTTGCTGAGAATATTTGAGCCTATTTTGGGAGAGGCAAAAGCAACCTCTGTGCTTCTTAGTAAGTCTGCATTTTCCTTCTCTTACACTGTAAATAACCAATGACTTTGTTATCAAGTAGAAAGATCCTTCCTCAAAGAACTGTATGCAAAATTAAATATGGTCTATCTTTTCACAAAAAGCATACAGTTCATGCACATTAATATGCAGCCACACTTAATAATATCAACTTGTGTTATTACTAGATTTCAATAATGAGCCTCCGAAGGAGCTTGTTAATGTTTGTGATACAATGCTCTCAAACCTACATTAAGAAGACATTTGTTTTAACCCTTTCACTCCCAAGATCTCATTAGCAACTCTCATTACTATCAACCGTACAACTCTTATGATGCAAGTTCTACAAATTTGGTATTGGATCAACTAATAGTTCCCTAATTGATAATTTTCTTTATTCCCACAACCTGCCAAATGACAATCTCAAGTGAGGCCATGTGTAGTGTGATTTGCTACTTTTGCTCTCTGATTCAACTAGACAAAAGACTCTTATTTTAATTCCCTTGTTTGATATCTTTGCAGAAGGGCAACATACACTCACAAAAACTATTGTAACATCAAAAGTGAGCAAGCTGGCTATGTTTACTAAGAAGAGAGAAACTTGCCTTGGGTGTAAAGCAGTCCTTGACAACAGTGAGTATACTGTGTGAAATTAAGCTGTTACACTCAAAAAATTCTCATAAAACACTAACACAACTGTACACAAAATATATGTCTGAACTGCAATTTATGTAAAAAAAAATTGGAGATTTGGTATGAATCAGTTTTTCCATTACTGTTCTGAGATGTGTTGTCACAACTTCTGATCATATCCTTTCCCTTGCTTACCAGATTCTGCTGTCTGTAAACACTGTAAGCCTAAAGAGTCTGGTCTCTACCAAAAGGAGATTTCCCACCTGAATGCATTGGAAGAAAAGTTTGCAAGGCTATGGACTCAGTGTCAAAATTGTCAAGGCAGTCTGCATGCTGATGTACTGTGTACCAGGTGTGAAAAATACAATGATTGATATTTTTTTGCCAAGAGATAGTTGTATTCTTCAACAGGACACTGCACTCTCTTCTTCTCTTTCCACCTAGAAATATTAATCCTCTAACTCCCAGAAGTGATTAACATGTAACTTACCCCTATAATATGATATTAATATCCATACACTATCCAGCAGACAAATAATGAGAATACTCAAACTTGTCAGCTGGAAGATTTTATCTGGTTCTAACAACAAATTCTGGTAACCAAATTACAAGGAATTGTGTAGCAGTGAGAAGGGAGAATTAACAATCAGATCTTGGAGTTTAAGGTTCTACACTCTACTTTGCTTCTTAACTCACAGAATACTTTTAAGTGAATGAAAAATCTCTTGGGATCATATAAAATCTGAATCCATGGCACTTTTTGATTGTGCTTTGCGTTTAAATGGTTAATATCTGTTTTGTTTCAGTCGTGATTGTCCCATCTTTTACATGAGAAAGAAGGTTCAGAAGGACCTCTGTGATCAGGACAAACTCATTCAGAGATTTGGTGATTGTACTTGGTGATGACAGTTCCATTTCAAGAAAATAATGATTTTCTCAACAAACATATCAAGACAAAAAAGAGTGTTCAGAATTGAAAAAGTAATGAGTGCAACCCTGCATGATACATCTCACATCATGCATGTAAAGTCATTAAGGTAAAAGTCATACCCCAGAGCCCAAAGAATCATTAACTTGGATATTTTCAAGTGTTTATAACTCATTTGTGCAATAAATAATAGAAGCAACTTGAAAGTTTAGTTTTCTGTTATGAGCAATATTTTTTTTAATTGGACAAAGGGATAGACAAAAACACCCAACTCAAAACTTAATGTTAAATTTCTCCCTTGTTATAACAAATGTTGTTACTTTCTGATTTGTCATGGATGTCTGAGGAACAAATTTTGTTACCACCTTTTGTAAAGGTTGTGGTAATTCTCTTGCATGAGCAACAGTGTTTAGTTGTTTAAAATCTCGCAATTTCTGATGAATTGTTCCTTGAGCCTTTACAACTTCCAAAGTAACCCAAATAACTGTTAAAGGCTTTACTGATTCAAAGAACAGCAATGCAAGAGTTTGTAAAAAATCCCCAGTGGTTCTTAAGGAATAAGAGGGAGAATACTCTGTCAAAGACTTTT
Source organism: Pocillopora damicornis (assembly GCF_964200805.1). Classification (NCBI taxonomy): domain Eukaryota; kingdom Metazoa; phylum Cnidaria; class Anthozoa; order Scleractinia; family Pocilloporidae; genus Pocillopora; species Pocillopora damicornis. The sequence goes on along the minus strand of NC_142679.1, from coordinate 8,518,899 downwards.
CATGGTGATTACTTTGCTTGAAGATCTGGTTGTCTGATACGTTCTTCCATATTCTCATTCTTTGCATGGATCTTAAGCAATTCCATAACTGGATTATCATACTCTGTAGGTGTAGGTTTCTTGTCTGTCATCCAGTAGTATATCTCCCAGTCATTGCTAGGTTCATTTATCAGCTTGTCATACTGATCCAGCTGGTTATCATTCAGACCATCTAAATGCTTATCTGCAAATGTGCTGCCAATTAAAAATGAAATTCAAATATATTTCTTTGGAAGTGTAAGACCTCTCAGTAGGGGACAGGAGGAGGGGTAAACTGCTCTGGCCATCTTACTCACATTCAAATCCATGCTAGGTTGTTTTATGTTAACAAGTTATCACCATTTGGACCATGAAGATGACACATACTCCCCTTGGGCCCCCTTAACAAATTGAAACACATGGGTGCAACTGAAACTGCATTGTTCCAGAAAATATTCATGCCCTTCCCGCAACAGAAGCATTGATTTGAGCCCGGAAAGATTTCCGTTTAACCCCATACTATTCTACAACAAAGCTGTAGTCCCAAAGGCAACCTAATCTTTACGCCATTGTTTTCTTTGTCCAAAAACCGTATGCATGATGAAATATGGAGCTGTACGGAAATCTTGCCTCCAGATAGCCTGTGCAGAAATTTATATTCACTTTCAAAGTTTTCATTACAGGATTTTGTTTGTATGCTTCTGCTTAAACAAAACAAATACCACGAGAAACGATCTGACACTTTCACCCAAACCATGTTACGTAATTAACCATGATTATGGTAGCCACGTACCTCAACAGGAGTCCATTTTCCAGCATTCCACGCTTCCTGGAGCAGATGTAAAATGAATTTAACTTACTTTTATCTAAATCCATTTGAATTTGTTTGATCAAGTACACCATTTGAATTTCAGTAGTTTTATATATGTGTACCTGCTTTGGTAGAGTAATCTTGCTCGTTTGCGATCGACCGGTTCGTTTTGAGGCGATTTGTACACTGGTATGGGTGGCTCTGTGTCTGAACTGTCGATTATTTTGTCGGATAATAAGCGCATATTTGGTCTCATTAAATGAGGGTGTCGAGATTGATAAAGAACATGGTGAAAATTCCGTCCAAACAAACTCAAGAAATACTTCCTACTAGCCGCCATTGCTTTTATGCCAGCTGTGTGATCTGCAGGCTCATGTTAGTAATCGTTTCCAGTTCTCCGCTGTCTGGATCATCTGAAACTCAAGCCCATCCACGTGGTGTACCGCTGTCACAGCGTTTTGGAGCAGAGGCGAGAGTGCGTTTTGGGTATCCAAAACGCTGTGACACCGCCTTGAAAGGATATTGAGGATCTGGCCTTTGTAAAGACGTGTTATCTCCGCTATAGCTTATAATACATACATGGGTCTTACCTATGATCTATTAAAGGACAGACGCATGGATCACGTCACCATTAACAACACTAATTTTGTTTCTTTTTCAAACACTCTAAAACAAATAGTGTCCATGTTGGTGTGTATCTGTCCAGCAATAGATGACAGAAGACGTCGGAATGTTGTAACACCATCAGTAACGCACTCAGCTGTGCCTCGTTTGCCACCTTGTTCTTACCACATTTTGACGTCAGCATCTGAGATCCATTACTGACTAGACGCATGGTATCGTGAAATCTACTTCTTAAATAAACAACACGGGTTACGTGCGTTTTTCTGTTGCAAAACCTCACAGCTCCAAGGCGTTTTTAAGCAAGTATACCATTGGAAAAAATACTTGAAGAGCAGTTCTTGATTAGGTTCAATCCAAGGCACAGAGCGAAGAATCGCAATGAGACTGACGAATCACGTACTTTTAATGGATCAAGCGAATAAAACGAGTTCTACCGGTATATGATTGGTTTCAGCTTTAGGCTTTATTAGTTAAAAGGCTGCTGCGAATTTTTAAGGGGAATAACAGGGCAAAGTTAAGCAAAATCCAACTTGAATTAAACTAATCACCAGGTATGGGATCACACAAGGTACAATAGTGACGTTATTCTTCGAAGTTGGTATCGTTATATGTTTTATGTATACTGATCAGTATACATAAAACATATAACGATACGAACAATTATGGCGTGCATTCTCATTGGCTTAGAGCGAGATCAAGGCAGGGCATTAAGCAGCCGATTACAGATTATGCAAATGAGGGAGAGCTCTAAAGATCACACAAATTCGAAAATTCGAGCGCATGAAAACGATGGTGGCCGATTGACAGTCGGAGAGGGTACAATACAATACAATACAATATTTATTTGCCATATACGACATTTACACATGGAAAAAAAAATGAAGAAAATTGATGACAGAAAATAAATGGCGAGAAAACCTGAAAGAAACCACGAGGCTTATAACAAGTCAGGTTTTCTCACTTAAAATAACTAATCTTATATTAGAATTACAATATGGACTTATGGTAATTAACTTTGACCGCGCACACGTACACACACACACACACGCACACACATATTAAGTAAGTTAGTTAAGAATTACTGCCTTACAGAAGCTAATACTTAGAGAGAAGAAATTCCTTAAGCTTTCTTTTAAAAGAAGCGGAGGAGGGAGAACTAGTTATGTCAGAATTTAACGAATTATAAAAGTTTGGACCTTGAAAGTAAATTGAAAACTTCCTGGTGTTCGTTCTGCACAGTGGCAAACGGAAGGACTGAGCATTCCTAGTATTATAATTGTGGATTTGACTATTCAGTAAAAAAAAGTTATTGAATTTGGAAGGGAGTGTAGAGTTCTCGAATGAAAACATAAAAGTACCTAATTGAAACGAATGGATATCATGAAATTTTAAGAGTTTAAGTTCCTTTAAAATAGGGCCAGTATGGGCAATGTATGTAGAATTGCTTACTATTCTTAACGCACGTTTCTGTAAGGTTATAATTCTTTGAAGGTTTGACTTATAGGTACCAGCCCAAGCTAAATTGCAATAATACAAATATGGAAGGATCATAGAATTGTATAAAGTACGAAGGGAGTGAGTAGAGAGAAAAAACCTAGATTTATGAATAATACCTATAGATTTGGATAATTTATTTGCTGTTAAGGATATATGCGATTTCCAGGTCAAATTGTCATCTAATAAAACACCCAAAAACATGGTCTCAGAAACACGAAGAATAGGCTGCTCATTTATGAAAACTTGAAATTCAAAGGATTGCTTCTTTTGCCAAGGCTTGAATACCATAAAATTAGTCTTGGCTAAATTCAAGGAGAGCCGGTTTGCTGCAAACCAGGTTGACAATTTGTTTAATTCTCTATTTAATGTGTTAATTAGGTAAACAGGGTCATTATGGGAGATAAATAAGTTTGTATCATCAGCAAACAAGATTGCATCAAGCAGGGAAGCATTGTTCAAATCATAAACATACAGGATAAAAAATAAGGGACCAAGAATAGAACCTTGAGGCACCCCACAGGGAATCCCCTGTGGGGCAGATCTAACGTTATTAAATTCGACAAATTGTGTCCTCTCAGAAAGATAACTTTTGACCCATTCTAGTGCCAGACCACGGATCCCATAATGATTGAGTTTTTCAAAAAGAATGTCGTGATTTACCGTATCGAATGCTTTCGAAAGATCTAGGAATACTCCAATGGCATGTTCTTTTCTATCAAATGCAGAAGAAATTTTGTCACACAAATCGATAAGCGCAAGGCGTAAAGGGTAAATGTAATTATAAGTTTAGAATCTTAAAAATCGGACAAGGAAAACCTAAAGTAGACGAGATACTAACTTAATAATGGCACAACAAGGGAAACCAATTGTAAATAGGTTTTTTCAAGATACAAATAACAACTGTACAATGTCGCTGGTACAACATCGGACATTTGTACTCAATTCGCGCGTTATTCATACTCTATTTTGTGCAGTTGGATAATAAACTAACGTAACAGTTCCCGTTACAAGTGAAACCAAAATTGCACGAGATTCTAACGTAACAATCGGACAAGCAAAGCTAAAAGTGCGCGAGTAACTTAAAGTTACAAAACTGTGCGAGACACAAAGGTAACAATCGGACAATAACGACAACAAAAAGAGTGGGAGACACAAAAGTAACAATCGGACATCAAGGAAAACAAAATCAACCTAACAATCACATAACAAGGAAAAGTAAAGGTTCGCGAGTTACTGACGTAACAATAGGATATCAAGGAGAACCATAACTGCGCGAGATACGAACGTAACAATTGCCCAAAAATGAAAACTGTATGTGCCGGATTAATTAACGTAACAATTGCATAACAAGAGAAACCAAAAGTACGCGAGATGCAAACGCGTTACAAAGGAATAAAAGAGGAAACCAAAACTTTGCAAGATACTAACATAACAACTGGACAACAGGAAAAACTAAATCTGCCTGATTTAATAACACAACAATCGCATAACAAGTGGAACCAAAAATACGCGAGATACAAAGTGACAAACGGACAACAAGGAAAAGTAAAAGTTCGCAAGATACTGACGTAACCAAAGTGGATATCAAAGAATTAAGACCCAAAGTGCGCGCGATAAAAGCGTAACAAATGGGTAAAAAGGAAAAGTTAATGTTCGCTATATGTGTGATTCAAAAGTTTGATAGACTTTCGTTGGATGATTGCCAACGTACAAAGTCTATGTTGTTTTCAAACTTTTTCTCTTCCTCTCCCCCTTGGTATTCTTGTTGTAATCACGCGCGACTTGCGTGACCATTCAATTTGGCCCATCACGTCAACAAACTCTAACCTTGACTTTGAAAACTGACGTGGACATTTCTGCGTCATTTTGTTGTTGTTGTTTTTTATTAAGTTGTTTCGAGTTGTTTTTTAGCTTCCTTCAAAAAAATTGTACTAGCCTTGGGGTGATAAGGCCAGCACTTGAAGAGATCAAACCGTGAGCGGGTTACCTTCAGTATCGAGACCACAAACACTTCTTGCAAGCATCGATGTCAATGGGTTACCAGAGAATAACAACTTATTTGAACAAAACCACTACCACAAAAAATGTTTTAACCAGTTTATTTTGCCTAAATTGATTCGGCTAATTTCACTACTTAACAAAGTAACGCGAACACTGCTCTTGTTTCTACTAACCTCCGAAACAGTAACAAAAAAAGTACTTCTTGAAAATCGTTTAAACTTGAAAAAAAAAAGCCAACAAATTCCAGCTAGCTCAGTAGTTTAGTCCTCAAAACATCAGGTTACATACAAAACAAAAAGAAACTAAAGCCAAACTGAATGTAACTCAATTCCTTTCCCTTAAAATGTCAGTAATTGTTGATTCAACCATTGACGCAATTATTTCAAGGCTACATACAAAATAAGAAAAAAAATACCGACATAATGATTAAAAATTAATTAAAATAGTGAGCTGTTAACAGTTTTAACCCTTTGACCCAAGGAGTGACTAAAAGCTAATTTCTCCATACAATAACACCTCTGAATCACATAATAAGATCACAAGAAGAAACGAAATGATCCCCACCTAAAGAAGCTCTTGATTGTTTCACAAATTCTCCTTGTCAGCACCTTATAAATTGTATAGAGAACAATATAGAGAATATGCATTCTGAAGTAGGGTTGTAAAGGGTTAGAAGGAAGTTCAGTGAGGACTACAGATGTAGTTACCCGGTGAACTGAGCACTAAATAAATACTTTGTGTTAATAAATCAGAGTGAACTAGGGTGTGAATAAACTTAACTTGATAATACACAAGAGAACGTTAATACCTCTTGATGTACTGCTACATGTTGCAACAACAAAATGACAATATTCACAGCTCAAAAATTTACTTAAATATGATGACTACCGCAAAAAAATCTAGAAAAAAGAGAAAACCACTTTTCTGATTTTCTGATACTCTTTTTTTAACCATAACTATAGATTTGTTGTACAAAATAGCTATTACACCCAGTAAACAAGTTTGATAGAGGAAAACTTTTATATAGAGGCAGATCCTTTTCAATAGACAAACTCTACCAACCACCTGGTTTTATGAGGTGTACTTTTAAATTATATCCAATAGCTTTGTTCATTACTGTCTTGATTTGAGACTGTCCACTAACCTGAAAAAAGACAGTAATTCCAACTTTGTAATTCATAACCATGGATAATTTAGGTGATCAAAATAAACTGACCAAATGAAAAAATTAGATTTTCACAAACTAAGTATGGTTAGTTCACTTCAGAGACAGAGTCTTCCACAGTTGGTGAAAATTTTTACCAACTAGTTCCCCATGGTATCCAAAGAGCAGTCAGGAGTCATAGGAACGAGGTGGTGAGATTTTCAAGCAAAGTTGTTAGATTAGGAAAAGACTGGGCTTATGTTTGAGATACATAATTGTGACAAGCTGTTCTCAGAGGGGGGAGGGAGGGCAAAGGGTTTATATGTGATGCATGATTAAGCCCAAAATTAAGATGTGATGTGTGAAATTTACAGAAAGGCAAGGAAAGTGCAATTTGAAATTTTCATATTAAATTTGTGACACATGAAATGCTGTTTTAAGCGCATGTGAAACATGAATTTTTCCTTAAATGAGTGTGAATCCAATCAGATGCATATAATTTTTGCATGTATATCATTAGATTAATAAAATTCTTAATGTAACTCACCATTCCATAGCCTCATCAAGTCCTTCTCCTTTTGTAGCTGAGGTTTTGAATATAGACCATGTGCGACTCTTCAATGCAGAGAGACCTAGAGCATTTGAGACCTCTGAAGCTGTCATGGCTCCATCAATATCCTGAAGTCAAAAGAAAAATTCAGATATGGCTTTGATTTTTAACAATTTTTTATGCTTAACTTACTTAGAAGTGTACCAAATTTCACATTATCACTCTTAAAATAGTTTTGTTGGAAAGTCATTGCTTGTTCAAAACACTATGCCTTGTTTTAAAATGTCAGTATTTTCACCACAGAAAGAAGTAACAGATTATTCATATCTATGAGTCATAAGGCTGGCTATTTAAACAAGGTTCAGCAGTTGTTTAACAGAACAGCATCCTGAAAAATCCTCTATTTAGCCAAACCTTTCATCTAAACACTTATGTTTCTAAACAGTATTGAGAGGGCCAAAAAGCCACTAGAGGAAGACATTTAAAGGATATTTAAAGAAAGCCTGAGGCCCACTGATTGCCTAAAACTGGTTTGGGTTAGTCTGTGGGGCTAGTTTTTTACACAAGGTCTAACCAAACCACAGTTTTATGCAATCAGTGGGCCTCAGGGATTCTCTTTAAGAGGGCTGATTCAATTATTAAATAACTGTCCCTTTGGTCCTGTTGGGATAAAAGGTTTGGTTAAATTGAAAATGGCTTAGACCAAAGTTCTGATAAACAACTGCTAAACTTTGTTTAAACAATTAGCCAATAGTGTTTAATTATTGCAGGTCCAGGGTTTTCCATTTTCATCCTTTACACCCTAAAATCAGTAAGCATATTCTCCATACTGTTCTCCAAACATTTCCTAAGATGCCAACATGGAGAATTTGTCTTACAATCAAGATCTTCTTTCATGGGTGATCAGCTCCTTTATTCTCCCGACCTTAATGCTTGATTCAGAGATGATATGGTAAGGAGAAATTAGATACCACTCACTCTTAGGGGTTAAAGGGTTAACCCTGATCTCAATCCCTATCCTTTTCCAAAATATTAAGAGTTTAGCAGATATCACTCTGTTTGAATTTTTTAAAAGAATGCATCACAAGAATAAATTCAAAACTTACCTGTTTGTTGGCAAAAACCACTAGGATTGCTTTTTTGAGTTCATCTTCCTATAATGAAATAATCATTTTTTTTTTCAGGACTGTTTTGCCTCCAAGGATATTTGAGCCCCTTTTTCTTGACAAAAATAGTTTGCCGCATTCAGAACAAAACAACATTCTGGATATAACTAAGTAGTCTCTTTTTCCTTATCAAATGGACAATTTGCTTGAGGCTTTAAGCTACTGTACTTCTTTACTTTTTCAAGCTTTTGCCAATCAACAGCATCTTAAGGGAATGTTTGGGAATACCAGTACTACATGTTAGTAAAACCTTTCTCAATAAGTTCACATTTTGCACATCAATTACTAAGAACATGTAGAGAATCAGTGATCTGCATGCCTTTTGTTGGTTTTGAATTTCAAAAAAATGAAGAGGCACATTATTTTGCTGTGCAGACCATTGAAGGCTGTGGCTGGCCATAATTGTTTCCTAACTAACCCTATAAAAAATTGTTATCAGCTAGGGCTACAAAAATTGTAATTTTTTTCAGTTCAGTTGTCAAACAAGGAAAGCATTTGTCATAAAAATGGGACAGAGAAAAATCTGAGTCATCCACTGTGATGCAAAGTTCAAACTTAATGATTCTGTGATGTGATGGCTGATCATTAGTGAACTCCATGCCAAGCTAAGCCATGTACCGGTAGTAGGTTCAGATATGACATGAGCTTAATGGCATTGGGGGTTTTGTTGTTCAACAGGAAAGATGCCTCTATTTTTTTATCTTGTAATAAATACAACATCTTTTTCATTACATCAGTAAAATGTTTTACCTCTAACATGGCAATTAATTCCTGTTTTGAAATTCCTATTCTTTCTCTATCCATACTGTCTACCACATATATAATAGCATCTGTGTTAGAGTAGTAACATCTCCAGTATGGCCTGTAATAAATACCACAAACATTAAAATTGGTTTGAATTATGAAAGATGTGATTAACACTGCTAATCATTATAGCCTTGGAAAGTAAACTATGAACAGGTAAATTTTGTGACAGGAGCAAAATGATTTTCAGAACATTAGCTCTCAAAACTGCTATAACTACTACAGCAACCTTGCTACAAATTCTCAAATTAAAGAGGCAGATACTATTAAGATTAAATTCAGTTGATAGATAATATAGGCATGCTTGATGGTTTTTAAAAAAATACTTTAATGTTACATTGTTTGATGTACAATAGGTCCCACATTTCAAGCATTGTCTAAAAATGAGTTCTTGAACAAATTCTAGGGCACTACTTTTATAACTAAATATTAAGTTCACATACCTAATGCTTGTTTGCCCTAAAAATAACAAAAAAAAAGGTTGATTATTCTCGTCAAAGCTTACAGGTTAATGTCACAATAAATCTCAAAATGATCCTTAGAGACAAAACAGGCATTATTTTTTCTTACAGACAGTGTCACTACCATCATATTATTTATCTTACCTCCTAGATCCCACACTGTTTGAGGAAAGAAAAAAATGTAAATCAGCATATTTTGCTCTATGATACTAGCATTTATGGGGTAACATCTAGCAAAAAGTTAAATGTCCCAAGTCCATTATCCCCATTCAAAGGGCAAACCCATGTAATTTGATTTTCAGAGCACTTTCCAGTTGTCAGAAATACAAAATTAGAGAGAAAGTGTGGGCTGATCGAAACAAAATTAAGGAAAAAAAATTCAAGGCCAAAATTCCAGAAATAGTAAATGTTCAAGTCATGATGGGTTTTTGTTTATAATCTGATTGTTTCAGAGGGTAGTGAGACTTTTCATGCACAATTTCTGATCTGACTGGGGCAAAATCAAGGCAATCCCAGAATTCTTCCAACACCCAATTGCTCTGACTTTTGCTACATAACTTCATCTTGATACTAACCAAAATATCAAATATTTTTAATTAAAACAGTCACAGCTACAGGCTGTAACATGCTTCCTCCCTCACATCTAACATGGCATATTAAACATGACATATCATTATTGCACAAGTTTTTCCACTCACCTTGAAATTTAAGGTTTTTATATGTAACTGTCTCAACATTAAATCCTATTGCTGTTGGGAAAACAATGAGAAAATTAAGTTGTAGATGTCATCAAAGACACAGCAACCCTTGATTTACGTTAATCAAATTAGCAGAGTGGACTGAAGATTCTGAAACTGAGAAATACTACTTAAACTCAAGCACAATTAGATCCTAGGCTAAGTTAAAATTCAAAACTTCTGGTGTGCTAATTTTGAGCTTGTTGTTACGCCAATATCACTCATAGCTTACTTGGAATAGTTGTTACAACTTCTCCAACTTGTAGCCTGTAATTGGAAAGAAATTTAAAGACATAGATAAGGCCATTTAAACTAGCCTGAAATTGCGAAGATTTCTAGATATCATGGCTTAAAAACTCACCTGTACAAGATCGTAGTTTTACCGGCTCCATCTAAGCCTAAAATAAGGATCCGTAACTCCTTCTGACCAAACAATGACGAAAATAGACTAGAAAAGAAACTCCCTGAGGAGAAAACACATCAATCTCAGTAATCAGCTAAACTGTCTGTCTTAAAGAGGGCAGTAAACTTCAAACATACCCATTATTGCTGAATGCAAAAACAGTGAAAACTCACGGCTGATTGCGTGGCTATTTCTGTGGAAAAGACGTTGTATATGTCAACTCGTAATGTAGCGAGAGAATTATCATCTGTCGATTTTGGAGTGAATGGAAAAACATCTCCCCAATAATTTCTCTAGAAAAGGGTCAGACGGAGTAAGACAATTTCTTCATCATTTCCCGATGTAATGAGACATTAATGTGGGCACCGCTGTAATTATAAAGGGATTGATTGTATCAATCGGGGTCATCTGTAGTGAAAAAAAATAAGTACACATTGGTGATGTTTTATAAAATTAATTTTTCTTTTCAATTGACATCCGCTGACAATGTAACCTGGATTTCGTGCAATATGGCGGCAAATTTGTAGGTAGATAGGTCCCCGAGAAATACAGTGGTTATGATGTTTAGAGAGTGACTTGAATCTAAATAATAAAAGAATATAAAAAAATCATGGAGGGAGAGCCAGCCACTGAAGAGAAGCCAAGTGCAGAAGAATGGCCTCTGGAGAGGGCTGAGGTTGGTGCTTAACTTTAATTTCGTGAATTTTAATTTGTAATTGTTGTTCAGTAATGCGAGTTTAATCCTCACTCGCGATTTGCAATAACTATTTCTCGGTTGGTGGGAAAAGAGCGGCAGGTATCGGTAAAATTTCCGCACAGCCCCATACTATTGTAAAACAAATCTGTTTTCCCAATGGCAATCTATTGTTTTTGTGATTGTTTTCTCTATCCAAGAACTGAATGCATAATGTAGTATGGGGCTGTGCGGAAATTTTACCCTTACATGGCTCAGAGGCAAGGGGAAATAAAACAACAGAAACTTATTATCTTGTTTTCATTTTGATTTGATCAGGCTGCAATTCAACAACTCTATGAGTTCAGAGACCATTACTTTGAACACAATTCAATTGAGAAGGCCCCACTAAAGAAGAAGGAAACTGAGCAAAAGTTGAAAGAGACTCTGAACATTCTGGACCATGTACAGGGTAAGGATAAGTCTTTTTAAACCTTTTCTTTTTTGATTTAACCTTTTAACTCCCAGATCTCATTATAATTCTCTTTACTGTTTGTTATACAATCCATGTAATGTTAGTTTGGAGAATTTTTTGTATGATCATCTTCTAACTCCTTAACTTATATTTTTCTTTATTCTCATCACTTGTCTGCTTGATATTGTATTGATATTGTAGAGAGAAATTCTGTCTTGAACAGCCATGGGATTTAAAGGGTTAAAGTCATTTTTTAATATAAATTATAATGAAATTGGTAGTGTCAATAGTTAATAGCTTAATGTTGTAACCAGGATTATCATTAGAAAAGTAGTAGGTGTGTGATCTGAACTGATTACTGTGATTAGGGGCTGAATTGAATTATGAATGTATAGCAGGCATAGCATGTTGCTTTGTAACATGCTGTTCAAGGGTATTCATGGGCATGCTTTCTCAGAAACTTTCCAAAAGAAGTGATTTCCAGAATTCTCAAGAATATATGATAATCGTTTTCTATCTTTGATCATAATTTACAAACTAAAGGTTTTGCTGGTGCAAAATGATCTGATGAGCAGCAGGCTTCCACCAGTTACCAGCTTCCTATGACAACCCTGTTGTGAACTTTTTCCTGAATTTGAAATTATAAAATGAAATATTTTTCCTTGCTGTCGTAGCCCAATGTGAGGAAACAGCCAGATGTCTATTTTTACGAGGGAAGGCCTTGAATGTGATGCCTGATTATGATCCTTTGGCTCAAGATTCTCTGTCAAGAGCCGTCAAGCTGGATCCGAAACTAGTTGAAGCTTGGAATTGCCTGGGAGAGTGTTACTGGAAGTGTGGACAAGTTGAAGCAGCCAGAAACTGTTTTGTAGGAGCATTAAATCATGTGAGTTAAAAGACACATGTTGATTTGACAGCCTATTTTGGACGATGGTTTTCATGAAGTGAGAGAGACATAAGAAAATCCCCTTGTAAGGGATTGTAACCAACACAACACTGAACTCACTTGGTCCAGGAGTCAAACCCTGAACACAGCAAGATGGGGTGAAGGCCTTCAGAACCGCACCATTCTTGCTCCCAAGTACCGGGTAGTATGAGTCTGTAACTCAAATTTAAGACACACCAATTTTCCTCCTTAGGGAAAGAGCAAGGAGTCTTTGAGGAACTTGTCAATGGTGTTGCGACAGATTGGGAAAGGTGAAATAAAAACAAACCCTTGTCACCATAAGCATGAGAAAATCCAACCCAAGTTTAAGATATTTGTCAATAAGGGAAACATAATTTCACAGAACTTGAATTAACAGGAGAACAGCTCGCTGAAAAAACACCTTAGTTTATAAAAAAACTAATGAAGAGTTGGGCTGCATCATTTGAATAATTTTTACCCATAAGCACACTCTAAGGTTTCTGTTAATGTCCATGAGTGATAAACACATGAACTGATTTGTTTTTAATGCCAAAAGAAACTTGGCAATAGCTCTTTCACTTATGAGTTAGTTTTAAACAATAACCAGAGTTGGAATAGTTTCCAAGTTTTGTTTTGGAGAACCTAGTAACTTTCTTAGATTTAGTTGATTTTGCTGAAAAATTTAATTTTCAGATCAAGGTGAAAAAGTAGAAAATGTCAAAATGAGTGTAGAGAAAGCAAAAGAAGCAGTGCAGTGTGATGTTAAGGATGGAATTTCTTGGTGTGAGTGGACTTATTATTAAATATTAATCATTGTAAATGATGATAAATGACAAAAGTTGTAACTATAAGATTAGTTGTATTTTTATATACTCCTCTGGTAGTATCACATAACTTGCTTTGTGATTGGCAGTTCTCATAACCACAAGCATGATGGGGGTGCATTATTGTATGGGAATTTCTTCTTTGTTCGTGAGAAAAAAATTTTGGAGAAAAAATCTTTCCACTCAAGGGAGTGAATAGATGCCAGCAAATTTTTAGGGAAACATGATAAATATTAGTAATTGAATGATAAATGTCTTTAATTATCGATGGGCTGGCAGGTGCTTTTTTCTTCAATTTTTTTGGCAGACCATCGTCAAGGTATTTTCATCTCCAACTGACATGCCAATGTTCATTTTGTTTCAAAGACGTACTTGGCAATGCCTATCTCTCCCTCTTCTTTTGTGGATCACAGTCTCCTCAGCTGATCAAGCAGTGTATGACTGCATATTCACAAGCGGTAAGAATTCCATATTAGTTTAAAGCCTTAAAACTACACAGTATATGGTTACTGTTGGTCATCAAACTGAAACCTAACCTGTGAGCACCTTTCCCTCACAGGAGAATTAGGTCAATTCTGATACTGATAGTGAAATGAAGTCAATAAGACAGACTTCATTGTACACATTTCTTTTCATCTTTTGATTCTGTAACTGACACTGTAACAAATCTCTAGCCTAAAGACATGATCAACATCCATACCCTTTCTTTACATGGGACCCTGACCCCACCCTCTTATTTTAGCTTGTTCTGATTAATTTAGTCTGATGAGCTATTCCTTTTTTTTCCTTTTATTAAATTTTCTTTGATTCTGACCATTTAATAGTGTAATTTTATTAACAGTATAAAGACCCTGTGGCACAAAACAACCCAGATCTACACTTCAATCAAGCAATGGTAAGACACACATCAGTATAAAAATTAGTATTAAGATTAGTTAAAGATTGCTAACTTAACTCTTTCCACCCTAACATTAGCACTCATATTCTCTTTACTGTTCTCTTTACATTTCCTATGGTGCTGACAAGGAGAATTTGTTTGATAATCAGTAGCTTCTTAAATTGGTGATCATTTCCTTTATTGTCATGACCTCTGCATTTGATTAAGGGTATTACTGTAAGAAGTAATTAAAAGTAAGACGCTCTTAACTTTAACAGAAACAGACCATGAGATGACTCTTATACTTTCTTTGTTGTAAATAAGTGATATTTGATCCTTTTTTCTTTAAACCTTGCTTACCTAGCTTTTCTTTTGAACTTGTTCTTAAACTCAGGAGGTAACAAAATGGCAAATATTAGCCATATTAGTACTTCCATTTCAGCAATACAAAGACAGTAAAACTTTGTGGCTCAGAACTGTTGCAACAACAGCAGTGTCTCAGCTTTAGGCAATTTATCCCTGAAGTATACTTTGTTTTACCCAGTTATGACCAACAATATAGAACAATGGCTATAAATATATGAAAATCATACATGTGCACTTTGGTTGAAAAAACAAATATAGAAGCAATCCTTGCAGCTATGAACACTACTGAACTAATGGTTGAAATACAGGCCTGAATTTTTTTCAGTAGTGTTCATAGCTGCGAGGATTGCTTCTATATTCATGTTTTCAACATCAGTGCACATATATGATTTTCATATATTTACAGTCATTATTCACCACTTCAAAGGTTTATTTGGATCCAACACAATGACCAGCTCCCAGTTGGCTTGTTAGCTCAGTTGGTAGAGCACTGCACCGGTATCACAGAGGTCATGCGTTCAAATTCCATATGGGCCTGAATTTTTTCAGGCCTTATTTTAACTACTAGTTCAGTAGTGTTCATAGCTGCAAGGATCACTCCTATATTCAAATGTTGAACTATTTTGTCAGAGAAGGTTGATTCTATCATTCAGGTTTCCTTTTAGGCATACAAATACCAGGAGGAATATAAATTAGCCATAGATGGCTTCAAAAGGGCTGGCATTTTAGACCCAGGTTGGATGGAACCTGGTGATGAGAAACTTAAGCTGCTGAATATCTTAACAAAAACAATTGACCTTGTGGAGGGAAAGGTAGGAACTAATAAACTAATAATTCTGTCTGAATATAATAGTGTTCTCATTGTCTCACTGTGCTTTTCCTTCTTCATTCTAAATTAACATTTTTGCAACAACAATTCTTTCATCTTCTCTACATTTATTACAGGGTAAATTGAAAGGCAAGAGGCTCCACTCCATGGTACAGTCCTTGGGTCCATCAGATTTGGGCCCATATGGTGGTGGTAGTTACACCAGTCCATCAGGTCAAACAGTCCAGCTTGATCATATTCCTGTTTCCAAACTAGTTTCTGGCTCAAATCATAACAAAGTGATTGTTGGCAAAGTTGTGGGCTCTGTTCCAATGGATGATCCAGTGCCATAGTAAGTGTTTCAGGTAGCAAAAATAGAGAGTTTTATTTTACTCTTAAGATGTGATTTGTAATGTTTGGCTCTTGGTAACACTTATTTTCTGGTAAATTGGTTAATAAGAAAGACTGGTCCTGCAGCAAGTTAACACTCCTTACCAATGTGTTTTACATTTTCTTGTCACCTGTTTAGTGGACGGTAAATTGATGTTGCAGGGGCAAATTGCATTATAACCATTTAGAGGTGAAATGTGAATGACAACAAGCAGAAAAATATTTTGAATAAAAATGCATGAAATTGTGAAATAATAATGCAAATGATAATAAATATTTGCTAAAAAGAATGTTGCATTGTTGAGGTAGTGGATATGAATTATTTTCTGTGTTGGAAGTCAGTTTGTATGCCACACTCCTGGTGTCTTTCTTGTTATAAAACCATCTTGTTCTAAAACTTTTTTCCACTTCTTATCATTCACATTCACCTGTCAAAGACTGCAGTTCAGGCAGTTGAAAGCTCATTGTTTTTTAATTGTTTTAGCCAGAGATCATTCTGGAAATTTTTTTAACATGTTTCATCCTGGCTGTGGCCCTTCAATGTTTTCACATTAATAGTGCACTTATGGAATGTTACTTGTACAGTACTGTGGTGGTTACATATTAAATTGATTTCATGACAGTAGTTTATCATGACCAGATTCTGTTGTTCTCAGTATCTTTGCCCTGGTGGATGGTGAAGATCGTTGTATACCAGTAACTGTTTACAACATGGCAGCAGGAGCTGGGTTTGCAGTTGGTGACTCTGTTGCTATCCCTGAACCTTTTTATCAGGAAACTGATTTCTCTGAAAAGGACAAAGTAAGTGTATATCTCATCTTAAGATTTTGTAATTTTTTGGTAGAAATTTTATTTTGATGGGCACACCTGTCGCTGCCGGGTAAAACCAACTAAGAACTGCTTATGATTAAAATGTGACTATTTCTTTAAGTTAATTTGCTAATCAGCTTATTGAACCGTTTTCACCTAGATATTCAAGTTTGCTTCGATTCGTGTCGACAACCCTGTAGTTTTGGTGGCAAACAAGAAGAAACTTGGCTCTAACAGACTAGCTCCATCCACTCTTTTGGTTTCTACAAAAAGCGAGTGATTGATCCATAGCATATCTTTGTGAGGAGGAAAACTGTTTCCAGTGATGGACCGGTTAGATACAACAACACAAATCGAACAGAACTCATTTCGAATTTATGAATTTACTGAGTTAGGTGTGTGAAATGTGTGTCAATGACAGACGCCAGTCAAGCAACCACATTTATAAAACCTTATGGAAAATTTCCTCGAGGATTTACTTTTATCTATTTTATTCGACTGAAGCACAAAAATTGCGTGTTTTCACTGGTTTTAAGAAAACAAAATCCGTTTTCACCTCTTGACATCATTACCTTGTGAATAAGGCCCCGTTTTACCACCATTGCCTCTTACTTTGAAAGAAGTCCACGGTAAAACAGAAGGCATATTACGACTGACGAGCTTGCTAATAATAGGGATTCGAGAAGGAGAAAATAATTGATATCCCACATAACAAAGATGAACCCATATTAATGTGTAACTGGATTATGTTTCATAAATATCCTTAAAAAGAAAGGATACACGATTATTTATTAATTTCTTGAGAAATCTACACTCAAATTGACTCAAATAACCTCAATTTGTGAAAGAGTTCATAACGGTTATCGCCTCGAAATAGGCGGCCACTATATTTTTTAAAATCATGGCCAGCGTTGGCGTGGAGTAGACAATATGATTTGTGAATATTTTTCATGGAATTAATTTTATTCATGAAGCCCTCCTGCAACATCTGAAACTGATCTGCGACAATTAAAATGCTGTCGTGATGATTTTTTTAAACTTAAAGATTTTGTTACGATTTCAAAAAGAAATTGTGCAATTTTTCGTCGATGCCAGCCTCAATCTCCGTCTTCATTTTGGTAATAAAGCAGATCTAGTTTATTTTAGAGCAATCGGAATGTCTTCCGTGCTTTCTGAGAATTTACGTGCTTGTAGTGGTTCCAAAAATAACCAGTGACAAGCACAAAACCGAAACTAACTGGGGAGGGAAAGATCGCGGGAAAGTCCCTTTCTTCAGGGGATTCCCGAAAATAATTTCCTAGAAGCCTTATTGGCTGAAGATTAAGGTCGCGCGGTAAAATAGTCATCCGGAAAATAGTGACGTCTGGCGGGTCATTTTTAACCAATCAGATACGCTGAATCGAGCGCGGGTTCTTAGAAATCAGGGGTTTTCACCGAAAAAAAAACAATTGGGGTCTGACTATTTGGAGTTGTTTATTATAAATTTGCAAGCCTGTTATTCCAAGAACGAGAACTCGCTGGGTGCATGAAAATACGCCAGAACAGAGGAGCGAAGCATTGAGTGAGCAATTCTACGGCAAAAGAAGGTAATTTGTTCTCTTCTTTCATCGGACAAAAAAAATGTTTACGTTACTAAAGAATTCACTATTTTTTCCCCGATCGCTTTCGCTTTGTTTCCCCTGCCTAAATGTTTTTAAAACCAAGAGTATCATATTAAGTTTCTGCCACAATTCGATGAAGTTGAAAAACTATCGATTGGTTTCTATCTGTTTTCATGTACAGGTTTCAAGTCTTGACGTTGCCTGAAAACTGCAACTTAAAATTTGTTGCTAGTTTCCTCTTATCTGAATGCACGCTATGTTAGACGACGTTAATTGAAAATCAATGGCGCTTGATATGTGTTCCTCTGCTTCTTCTTGCAGGTTTTGCGAAAATGTCTTTAGACATCGCGTCAATTGCAGCTTTTAATCCCAACAGACAGGCGGTACGTTGTTTATGGCGAAACTAGGAAGTTTTTAAATCGAACGCGTAAAATTGATTTCGAAATGTTAATTTCATATTTGTTTCGGGCATGGCTGATCACGCCATCATCTCCGCGACCCCACATATTTCTTTTCCCACTGAAAGGTGCTTTGTATTCTTTGAATTGTGAAATTCATTTTTAAAAACCAAATTCTAGATCATGGTGTTAAATCTGACCAGAGGATAAGTCATATGTTAATGTTTGTAGTCCCACCTCTAAGAAATTCGCAATTATATCGCGTTATTTCTAATTCTACGCAAGCTATGAGAAGGTCAAAAGTGTAATCGCCTACAGATCAGCCTTTGTGGGGCCTGAAGCAAACAAATTGGGTTTAGTATCTTGATAAAAAAAAAGTTAGATAGATGAAAAATAGACAAGTATCTAAATTTTGTCTCTGTTTTTAAGGTAATTGTAGTGTTTTCAATACAAAAACGCACGCGTAATGTAATTCAAATTCTTGGAAAGGATGATTTGCATTGATATGAGTGACTTTGAATAGCCATAAATCATTATTAGATCTGTGATCGGGCATGCATACTCTTTTTTTTTACAATGGAAAAGCTTCGATTGTAATTGTGAATGACTAAATGTCAAAGAGATTAATACCACAAAATAGGTTAGGGTTCTTCACAGTTCAGCACAATCATGCAACTATGACAACAGCGCTCACAAAGGATACAGGAATATTTTAGTGCTGTACTTTGAACTTGATATACAATGGTGCAAATGAAAATTGACACCCAATAGGAAATTGGAAGTTTCTAGGGATTTGGACCCAGAAGAGATTAAAAAAAGTTTCAGATGAGTTAAAAAAGGCCTGGGTTTTCAGCAAGTTAGGACTTGGAGGTAAATATGTCTTAGACTATAACAACGTATAAGCTCTATTCTAAGAAATATCATGCAACCCATGATAAAAGCTTATTTTTTTAACTTGATGTTCACAGAGTGGGGAACTCGCAGTGTCAATGTTAAAGAAGTGGCTATCATCTTACGGCCATCCATCAACAACAGCAGGACCAATAATAGCGTCTACCATCACTATCGAAGCCATTCAAGATCTGCTGCATGCAAATGGCTTTCCCATTGAAGGTATATATGTGTGATTTACTGACAATAAAATTTTATTGCATGTTTTGTGTTAAAGAGAGAAATGAAGCACAACCTAATGTACAAGCATGGGTCTTGCAATACCTTTTCCTCTCGCCATGAGTAAAAATTTCTAATAAAATTTCCTCAATTTCTGTCTTTGATGACAGCACCCCAACATGTGGACTTGTGTCCTGGACCATTTGAAGACACACAGTTTGATGCAGTAGTGGATGTTGAGACCTCTAATGATTGTATGGATAATGGAGGTAAACCATATTTATCCCTGTTTTTTTCCTACATTCAAATTCTGACTCCCCCTATCATATTTGTTTCAAAAATTTTGTAAGTAATTCATTGATTCTTTCCATGTTTGAATCCCTAATGCTCAACAAGATAGCATCACATCTTTGATTGAATTAATCAATTTGCTATTCTTTATCAAATTTTACACAAATGGTTTTCAAATTATGAAATAATACACCTAACAAAAACTTCTCTGTATGCGTTGTCTAAATGTATGTTTGTTTTTGCTTTTTGTATTGATTAGTGACTGATAAATTTGTGACAACTATAATTACAGATCTCAAATTTACAAACCTTGATGCTTGTTCAGAATATGGATATGGTGGATCTGACCTCTCAGAAGATGAAATCAACTTTTTCCAAGGTTAATACTGCATTGTTTTCATAGATAATAGTCAGTATTGACTAGGGAAGATATTCAATCTTTGAATGAACCAAAACAAATTATTGAATTTGTGACTGGGTTGGGAAAAAGAAGTATAAAGAAAGTGCAAATTTCTACCCTAAGCTATATGATCTTCACTCAAACAGGTCTATTGATATAGAAATCTTTAAGGTCTCTATATTCTGTTGCCAGTGATTTAAATTCATTATTTCTTATCCATAATAGATCTGCCACTGAGTCCTGACTCGCCATTGTTCTGTGAGTCAGCTGATATTGACTTTGGATTTGATTCAGGAATTGAGGCTGAGATGGATGAACCTCATGGTAATAAAAAATCATTTGGTAATGTTTATGATTTATGATTCTACCCTTAACCCTTTACACCATGACATCCGTATTCATATATTCTCAACTGTGCCCTTGGGCCCACTCTTAGACACCTTCCAGAAAACTCAGAACAGAAATTATTTGAAGGTGATCACCCCACCATGAGGTATGCATTACAGAGAACAGTGTTTGGTTGGTAATTTAAGCATTCATTCTTAATAGATGGGGCAGAAGAAAAAGATGGCAAAAAAGAGGAAGGAAAGACTTGTGAAGACAAGAAATCCACCGATGAATCAAAGCAGAAAGACAGTCAGAATGAGCAGTCAAGTCCACCAAAGCCAGTCAACAGTAAGTCTCATTTTACAACACTAAGTGCTCTTTCACCCCTTGCAAATCAAGCAAGGTTGAATTTCTTCTTGTGAAATAAATGTTTCTGAACAAAGTTTTTTTTTTTAAATCATTCTATCAGAGAAGACAAAAGCAGAAGACAAAAGCAAGAGAGTGACAGACAAGAAAGATGTTGTAGATGTTAAAGAGGAAGGTGACGATAAAGATGATGATGATGATGATGATGATAACGAAGAAGAAGATGGTAAGAATTCAAATGTAAATAAATCAGTGGCTTGTTATCACCTAAAAAAAATACTTTGTAGTTCGCTAGCACAGTAATATTTGTTGATCAACAATTATAGCAGTAGGTGGCATATCCATTTTTAAAAAAATTTAATTTTCTAATTGAACAGTTTAGATCCAATTTGCTATAAATAAATATGAAAATTTGTACCTGATGCATGACTAGTTATTCCAATTTAAACATTGTGAAACCTGATATTGCTTCAGAATACATCATTGCATTATTGTACAGAAGTGTGCCAACTTTAAAATATTTGAGGTTAATGCAATGGATTTTATCTTAATCTAATTCTCCAGAGATAATTTTTGTGTGGGGAAAATGATTTTTTTGCCTTGAATCACCACAGAATTATTCAACCACTTAATGATTTTCTTCTATTTTGTACCTGATGCATGACTAGTTATTCCAATTTAAACATTGTGAAACCTGATATTGCTTCAGAATACATCATCGCATTATTGAACAGAAGTGTGCCAACTTTAAAATATTTGAGGTTAATGCAATGGATTTTATCTTCATCTAATTCTCCAGAGATAATTTTTGTGTGGGGAAAATGATTTTTTGCCTTGAATCACCACAGAATTATTCAACCACTTAATGATTTTCTTCTAGATTTTCCACACATCCACTGTCAATACCTCTGGGAGTTCCTTCATCAGATTTTGCTGGAAAAACAGAATAAGTATATTGCATGGAAAAATCAAACCAAAGGAGTGTTTCATCTTCTTGATCACAATGGCTTGGCCCGCCTTTGGGGAAAACAGAAAAACAGGAAAAATATGACATACGAGAAACTAAGCCGTGCCCTCAGATACTATTACAGCAAAAACATCCTCAAAAAGGTGCCTGGTCAGAGACTGACTTACAAGTTTGTTCGCAATCTTAATGGAAAGAAGTATCCCAACTGAGCTAGAAGCCAACATTTAAATCAACCATACCTGAAAAGAAGTTTGCTTATTGATCTGATGTTGCAGATAAGTGCGAGGGGTGATGAATTATGTCTGCTTTTTTCGGAGCAGACCATGGTCAGTTGATAAAAAGCAATCTTAAGTAAAGACTACCTTTAGATTCATAATGAACAAGCATATATCTCTACTCATTACATATGAACTAACATGTAAATATTGAAGACACTCACATTTTACACTTAACAATCTCTCACTCAGAGTTTTAGGTGTGTGCATTTGTACATATTTAGCTCATAAAGAGAAAGATGTACATAACCCTCTACATCCTAACATCAGTATGCATATTCTCCATACAGTTCTCTATACATTAAGGTTAAAGGTGTGGACAAGGAGAATTTGATTTAATATCCAAAGCTTTTTTTGGATGGTGATCATTTCCTTTATTGTCATGACCTTAATGTGTGATTCAAGGGTGATATTGTGTGAAGAAATTAGATGCTACTTCTCTTAGGTGTTAGGGGGTTAGGGCAGTTTCCATTGATCATCTGATTGTTAAGCAAGGCAATGATTTCACATGTTCATAAGGAATAAATAAGTGAACAGAATCGAAAGTTATGGACGTTCAAGCTGTTCGAAATATTTGAACAGTAAAAGAAGTAAGTGACTGATACCTTACAATCGCTCATGGAAAAAGTGTTCCTTAAAAGTTGTTGACCCTTTGAAGAATATTGACACTTAACTGTTCAGTGCTTTCACTATTACTTGCAAGGTAACAAATTGTAAGGCACTCAAAGTGCCCTTTGATTGTTTGATATAGTGATTGTAAGTGTAAGATCCTCAAGCATGGAAGTAAAAACTAAATTCTTTTATGAAAGTGTTGTGCAAATTTTCTTGTAGATATCAGGTAACTGTTGGCTCATGTGCGTGTACAGCTGTGGTGGCAATGAGGTCTCTCATAGAGAGAATAAGTTTCTAAAGTTTTCTCACTAATGGAGGGCTAACGCTAAAAACATCAAGTCTTTACGGTGGTCAAGACACATTATCAACTCAGTTCATAACACCAAATGATCTTATCCACGGACATAGCACCACAGCTTCTTTGGAAACTTACCCCCTTTATTCTTACCCTATCGGCCCATTATTCAATATTTTTCCCCTCTTTGTGAGGATTTGTGAAAACGTAGTTCACAGAACAGAACAAACTCATCTGATGCTGGCTGGCAATTTGAAACGGATGTTGTAAACAAAATGGTCCATTTATTAAAACTCGAGTTTAACGCAAATTTATTTCTGGGTTTGCGCAAACTCACAGAGCCTCGGTCTTTTCCCAAGACCGCAAGAAACAAAAGTTATAAACATGAAATTCACACGGGGTTTGCGCAGATTCGCAAAACATCGGTCTTTTCTTAAGACTGCAGAAAACAAGAGTTAAAGACATCAAATTTTAACGGTGTTCCATGAATAAAACTTTCGAGCCCATATGAGCTCCTTTGGTCACTTATTTGTGTATCCTTAGCTTCCGTATTTCGCCAGGTTGAAACTTTCGCCTTGAAACTGGAAGCTATTTGCGAAAAAATGCCGTAAATCAGACCCTCATCCACGTGGAACCAGACAGAAGATTTAAAGCCTTGTCCGATTCACAGTCATAACCAAACCTTCCGCCAACTTTACTGAAAGACGTTTTTCCTTCTTTTCACTAGCGTGCGACAAGGTCCCCATGAGGGATCGAACTTCATACCTCCGGATTCTGCGCTGCGATGCTCTACCACTGAGAAATCTGTAAGCGGACGCATAAATGGTTTTTCATCCTGTAAAACAAATATATTTCATATTGCATTGGATCTGTATATACAAAACACATCACGGAAGATTTTAAAATTTTGTGAGAATATAAGTGACACACTCGGCAGCCGCTCATCACGGTCCACTTTTTTTATTGTTACCACATTTTGAAGTCATCTTTGAGGTATAACTAAACAGACGAACGACAACATGAAAACTAAAAGTTACTCAGACCACGGAGGTTTCATGTATTGCATAGTATCAAGAGAAAATAATGGTACCCAAGCATTTGTAGAGAGAAGTGTGAAAATGTTGGAAACAGTCTTCACCTCTTGTTGTCAGTTTATGACCAAAGAGATTTGAAGTTTTGTTAAATTGACGAACCTTGACGAAGAAAGTTTGAATCAACGAACTGAAAAATCAGTATTTGTTGCATATTAGAACGATTGATTGCCTGGCAGACTTATTGATTAAGTGATAGACTGATGACGGACTGACTGGCTAATTGACTGACTGACTGACAGATTGAGTGGCTGACTGACTGACTAATTGACTGACTGACCGACTTATTGACTGACTAACTGACCGACTGAATAGCAACAGACTGACTTACTGTCTGTCTTATTGACTGAGACTGACTGACTGATTTACCGATTTACCGACTGACTTATTGACTGACTGACTGACTGACTGACTGACCGACTGACTGACTGACTGACTGACCGACTGACTGACTGACTGACTGACCGACTGACTGACTGACTGACTGACTGACTGACCTGCTTATTGACTGAGTGACAGACTAACTGACCAACTGACTCATTGACGTTTCAAGCGCTAGCTCTTCTTCAAATTCACTATACTCTGACGAAGGGCTACCTCACACACTTTGGTTTTCCTTTCTCAGCCATTATAACGTTAGCATCTCACACACTTGGTTTTCCTCGTTGTCAGATTTTTAAGCCCTGTTTAAACGGAGCTTTAATTAATAGTCGATGACTGTTTCAACAATTACGCGCGTTTAAACACGAACTATCATGCACTATCAATAACTATCATCTACTATCATCAACTATCATGTAGTTGGGACATGTTCAAATTCGACATAATAACGGATAAAGGTTTTTTTGCTGTTTGAACGAGTGGATGATAGTAAATGATAGCTTTTCCATCAGCAGTTTTGCCAAAAACGGGCTAAAACCGAAATGACAGATGGCAAAATGATTCAAATAGCTATCAAGATTTCGCAGAATGTCTCGTAGTTCATTCTCTTCATCTCTCGGTAGGCTCCCGAGCATTTTCCACTCACAACTCCTTAACTAGATTTTAAATGCCACCGAAATTGCTGAACTCAGCGTGCACCATATTTGATTACAATATGAACTGTTTGAACGCAAACAAAATATCCAATCATAGAAAATGAAAGTTGAAACTATTGTCGACTATCACCAACTATCATAACCATTTTAACGGGGATTTACATTACCGTCTCGCTCACTTTGAGTTCAATGTTTGCCTGTTGTCTAATT
Organism: Pocillopora damicornis; assembly: GCF_964200805.1. Classification (NCBI taxonomy): domain Eukaryota; kingdom Metazoa; phylum Cnidaria; class Anthozoa; order Scleractinia; family Pocilloporidae; genus Pocillopora; species Pocillopora damicornis. The sequence continues at coordinate 8,493,573 of NC_142679.1, read as the reverse complement.
GTTGTGTTAGTATGTCGCCTGGCCAAACGCACGGCAACATTTCAAAGCATCACCTCGCAACATCGTTGAAAAGTGTTGTGATATGTCGTTTACGTTAGTATCTTGCGCATTTTCAGCTTTCCTTGTCGTCCGACTGTTATGCAAGTATCCCCCACTCTTCAAAAGTAGTTTTCTCTGTTGTCCTATCGTTAGGTAATATCTCGCGCACTTTTAGTTTTCCTTACCTCGTGATTGTAACTTTAGTACTCGCGTTCTTTTAGTTTTCCGAGTCATGTGATTGTTACGTTGGTATCTCGAGCACTTTAAGTTTTCCCTGTCATGTGATTGTAGCGTTAATATCTCGCGCACTTTTAGTTTTCTGTCATGTGATTGTTACGTTAGTATCCCGCGCACTTTAAGTTTTCTCTGTCATGTGATTGTTACGTTAGTATCTCGTGCACTTTTATTTTTCCCTGTCATGTGATTGTTACGTTAGTATCTCGTGCACTTTTAGTTTCCCCGTCATGATGGTTACGTTAGTATCTCGTGCACTTTCAGTTTTCCCTGTCTTTATTATTACGTTGATATCCCTAACACTTGCACTTTTAGTTTCCCCATCATGTGATTGTTACGTTAGTATCTCGCGCACTTTTAGTTTTCCCTATCATGTAATTGTTACGTTAGTATCTCGCTCTCTCTTAGTTTTCCCTGTCATGTGATCGTTACGTCAGTATCTCGCGCTCTTTTAGTTTTCTCTGTCATGTGATTGTTGCGTTAGTATCTCGTGCACTTTTAGTTTCCCCTGTCATGTGATTGTTACTTTAGTATTCTGCTCACTTTTTGTTTCCCCTATCATGTGATTGTTACGTTAGTATCTCGCGCAGTTTTAGTTTTCTCTGTCATGTAATTGTTACATTAGTATCTTGCGCACTTTTGATTTTCCCTGTCAAGTGATTGTTACGTTTATTACACCCATTTTGTTTCTTGCGCTCTCTTAGTTTTCTCTGTCATGTGATTGTTACGCTACTATCTTGCGCACTTTAATTCAGTTTTCTCTGTCAAGCGATTGTTATACGTTAGTATCTCGTACACTTTCAGTTTTCCTTGTCATGTGATTGCTACGTTAGTATCTTGTGTACTTTTGCTTTCTTTCGTTGTCTGATTGTTACGCTAGTATCTCCCGCACTTTTAGATTTTCTTGCCGTTTGAGCGATTGTCTGTTAGTTTCTCATATACTTTTAGTTCTCATTTTTTTCCCGATTGCTACGTTAGAGTTCCGCGCACGTTCGGTTTTCTTTGTTATCTTATTGTAATGTAAGTATGTCGTCCACTTTTTTTTTCTTTATCAGGCGACAGTTACATTTGTTTCTTGCGCCCTCTTGGTTTTCCTTGTTTAATGATTGTCTATTAATTCCTCGTGCTCTTTTAGTTTTCTCTTTTGTCCGATTGTTACGTTAGTATCTGGCGCACTTTCGGTTTTCCTGGCATCCGATATGCGCGCTCATGGAATAATCGTTTGGTAAAGTTAGCATTTCGTGCACTTTTAGTCTTCCTTGTCAGGCGATTGTTTCGTTAGTTTCTTGTTCTTTTTTTTTCCTTGTTCTTTTTTTTTCCTTGCTATGCCACTCTTTTGTTATTATCTCGCGCATTTTTAGTTTATTTGTTAGGCGATTGTCACATTGTATCTCGAGCCTTTTTATTTTTCATTGCGAGATGATTGTAACGTTAACATCTCGCGTAATCTTGGATTTTCCTGTTGGATAATTGTTACGTTCGTATCTTGCACCCTTTAAGTTTTCCTTTTTAGGCAACTGTTTCTATAGTTTCTTGAACAATTTTAATTTTGTTTTGTTTTCCTATGGTTTTGTTGGTATATCTTAGTTTTTCTTGTGGGCCGATTGTTATGTTTAATATCTCGCGCACTTTCAGATTTCGTTGATGTCCAATATATTGCCTCTTATGAAAGTATCTCTTTTAAAAATGGTGGGTCTTTGAAGTGACGTAATCATAAAATGTCGTTAGGCATACACCACAGGCTACCTAAACATACTATGAGTGATTTCTTGGTTAAAGTTGCTACAGTCTTAGACAATCCCGATGTAAATTTATTGTTGTTGTTGGGTCTTGTTTGTAGCTTTTACCTCATTGAATCGGAAAGGAAAGTTTGTTCGATTGGTCGCATTCCACTTTCAGCTCATCAACAGGTACCTTTGATGTTGATCGAAACCAAGTTGCTAATATTCTCTGAGGTCCAATCTCCCATATTTTCAGAAAAAAGCTCCACATCAGTTCATTTTTTCAAGTATTTTCCTTGTACAGTCGAAACTGTATTTGGCGGTCACCCACGGGGAATGGCTGGGTGACCGCTTAATTCAGATTTCATAGAGTAGTGGTGTTCTAAAAAAGAAAAGAAGTGCCTTTTTATCGCGTTATTGACCTCTCAATAAAGGAGGCATTGGGATCTATAAGAAACCGAAAAACCGTGGAAAAATCTTTCAAAACTGCAAAACCGCAAAAAAAAGATTTCCTCTCTTCGTAAAAAAACGTGGCACAATCCACAATGGTTTCTTAAGGTCCTTAAGCTTCTTCCATTGCTGGCGCGTGAAGTACGTTGGAGGCTATAGTTCGCAAACTGATCGACCTAAGTGCTCCACATTGCATGTAGCCTGCAGAGCAGGCGTAATTTTGGCGAGCGAGTGCTCATTATTTTCTTAACGGAAATTATAACCGCAATCTTTAATTACAATGGCAGTGGAAGGCTGGGAGGAGAAAGAAATTTCCACAAAAGGGGTGGTCGACGGTCAATAATAAGGAGAGGGGTAGGGGTGGGGGAGTGAAGATTACGCCTGCCCGAGGTCATTATCATTTTGCAAAACTCCACTCGCCCACGAACGGAGTTCCTGATCGCATTATTGTCACATCACGCCAGAATTACAAGAGCTGCATTGGCTATCAGTGAGATTCAGGATAAAGTTCAAGATATTGCTTATGACATTCAAGGCCATTCATGGCCTGGCTCTTACCTATATCATGGATTTGGTTTCAGTGAAGAAGAAATCCCCATAATACTTGAGGTTAAATGAGGAGTTGTTCTTAACTCAACCTTCCTTCGAGTCGAAGAAGACGTGACTTCAGGAAACAGCCTTTACCGAGGCCGCACCCACGCTATGGAATAAATTACTAATATTGGAGTATTTAGATGTAGTTTCTAAAGATTATTGAAATATGACATAAATCGATCTAGGATTTCGGAATTTTACTACATATCATATCATTAATAATTTTGTCATAGATGTTTTGCTTTTTAAAGCACTTTATATCAGTTTTTAAATGGTAAGTATTAGATTATATTATTTTGAGATAGTAATTTCGATGATGGCGAGATCTGCAGATACAAATTTATGTTTAGTCTTAAATTGCTAAATTTACTTATTTTATTTCAGTTGTTTTGAGCGCATTAGATCATATCCATATGCGCTAAGTATAAGTATTTAATTATTGTTAAATAATTATTATAATCGGTGCGGTTAAGCTCCAACTGTCAATCACAAGTCAAATGTGTCATTTGCTTTTGCGGGAAAAATGCGAAAAATGGCAAACTTTTTAAATGATGAAATTGCTAGTTACGGTTCCGCTTTCGAGGAAGCACTTAAGTGTCTTGCAGAATTTAATATGTCTCGCGCATTAAAATCGGAATAAAAAGAAGCAATTTCTGCACTGGTTCTGGAAAGGATCTATTGGCCGTGTTGCCTACTGGCTTTGGGAAAAGCCTGGTACATCAGGTGTTAGTTCGAAGGAAAGAAATTATGACTGGAAACCTTCGAGCGTAGTTGTCGTTTTTCTGCATCAACGTATTGTTTATGATCAAGTGGAATAAGCATCTTCGATCGAATTAAAGTTAGCTACGCTCACGGGTTGTCGTTTGGAGGACAAAGAGTGCGGCAATTTCGTCAGCAAAGAACGTTTTGGTCAAGCCATTTTTGTGTGGGATTTCCCACACTTAGTCAACGCCCGAGAAATTTATTTCTTTATTTATTTGTCCACGAGAGAGAAGTGCTTGTCACGTGGTTTCTATTTGCGTTCAGTGAGCCGTGAAGACTGGATTCCAGTCGGCGTTTTTCCATAGTGTATTGTACGGCGGCCATTTCTCTTCTCAGTCGTTGGGTTTTGGAGAACTTATTCGAAAGTTCATGTTTGTTTCTTGGGGATTTTTGTTTCCAAGGTAAGGATAAGTCATTTCATATTTTCACGGGTTCTTTGCGTGCTTTAACTTTTCAATTTTGTTGTGGGAGCTTCACGATTAAGCTCTCACGAAAGGCGATTACGTTTGTACACCTGGTTTGTGTTCTTTCTTTCATAATCTGAGGCGTTTGTTTCGTTATTTCTTCAGGTGTCTATAACAAAAGATTTTTTCACGTAAGTCAGCACGCTGAAACGCGGCTTGTGTTCAGTGCAGGTTGCACAGGAGCTTTTACGCTTTCACAAGCCAACATTTATCTGCTTGGACCTTCGGTGCGGGTTGTGTCAGATTGAAAGGAGTCATTGTACTCTCGCAAGCCAACATTTGTCGGCTTGAATGTATTTGTGCGGGTTGCGCTTCAAAGAGTCTCAAGGTATCTCAAAGTGTCTCACTAGTGTCTCAAAATGTCTCACGAGTGTCTCAAAGTGTCACAAACTGAAAGAAACTATTGTTTGCCTTGAACTGTCAAGAGTGTTATCTATTTTAATAAACTGAGTTTCTAGTTAGTTGGATTGTTGTTGCTCGCTCAAGCACACAAGTAAATGTGGGGATCTCCATTGACCAATTCCGTTCAAGGATTGGATCTCATGAAGATCTACATCCTGATTTTAGTGAAAACTATGACCTCTTTGATGATCTCAACATTTCATCAACATCGCTGAATAATGAACCACTGATATTGAATGAATTACCTGATTTTGATTTTCGTCAAATGGTCCAGACACCCGATAAAGAGCAAAAAGAATTTTTTTAACACATTTTACATCAGATTAAAACCTCAGAAACCCCTTTCTACTGCTTCCTCAGTGGAGGGGCTGGTGTTGGCAAATCGCATTTAACAAAAGCTTTGTATCAGGCAGTGCTTAAGTATTATAACACTAGAGCTGGTGATGATTTTCATCAGATCATAGTTATACTATTAGCTCCAACTGGTAAAGCTTAAGGGTGACACTCTTCATAGCACTCTGGCCATTCCTGCCAATCAATCACTAAGAAATTACAAACAGCTTGATTCAAGTAGACTAAACACTTTGAGGAGTCAATTGATTTTTGTTGATGAAATCTCAATGGTAGGAAATGGTATGTTTGCAATACAGCTAAACAATAGGCTTAAAGATATAAAAGGCTGTAGAGAGGATTTTGGAGGTGTGAGCATAATTGCTATTGGTGACTTATTCCAATTAGAATCTGTTATGGATGCTTATATTTTCAAAGACCTCAAAAATGTAGATTTATGCTGTTCTTTCTCCCAGTTTATGGTATAAACTTTAAAATGTTTGAACTTAATGAAATCATGGGTCAAAGAGACAGCAAATTGTTTGTAGAATTACTTAATAGGTTGCGTAAAGGTAAACACACAGTAGCTGACATTGCAAAACTTAAAGAGAGCTATACAAGAAGACATCAACAGCCCAATAGATGCACCTCACCTATTTATACAGAATGCTAAAGTAGATGAATTTAAACAAAGGGCCCATAATGCAGCCACAGGAAACAAATTCACAATAAATGCTCAAGATAGTGTTATTGGAGCTATCTCTCCAGAGCTAAGAAACAAAATACTAAGACAAATACCCAATGATCCAAGAAAAACAAAACAGTTAGCCTCAACCCTTTGTCTTGCTGAGGGTGAAAGAACACACCTTGTCATGAATGTACGAACCGAAGATGGCATGACAAATGGTGCTGGAAATGTTGTTAAACTAGTTCAGTTACATCAACAAACCAAACCATCTGGTATTGTATGGGTACAATTTGACCACTCAGATGTAGGTCAGAAAACAAGGAATGAAAAAAGACATTTGTATGTACAATGAATTGAACACACATGGACCCCAGTACACCCTGTGACTACACAGTTTGCGGTAGGTGGAAACAGAACAGCACAAGTTGTTAGAAAACAATTTCCACTGCGTCCCACAGCAGCAAAAACAATTCACAGGTCACAAGGTGATACTAACAGTAGAATTGTTGTGGATTTTAGTACCAGAAATACTATTCCACACATACATTATATGGGACTCAGTAGAGTGACTGCTATAGAAGGCCTATATATTTCTGATTTGTGTGAAAGCAAGATTGCTGTTAATCCAGATGGAGAGATTAAGAACAACTGCAAAACTTAAGCTTTGCACCTCCCTCTCCATGACATAACATTTTCCCTTCTTAAACTGTGTTATCTTAATATAAGGTCTCTTCATAAACACATAGAAGATAAACATAAAGACTTAATTTATCTAAGTGCTGATATCAATATTTTCACAGAAACAAGATTTAATTCTCAAGATAATAATGACATGTATGACATTGCTGGTTATGTTCTCTTCTGTAATGATAACCTTAATTCCAGCAATGGATCAAGGTCTTATGGTGGTACAGCTGTGTACAGTAAAATCCCATACTTACCTGGATACCCCTATTGTCACAATATACATGGTGTTGAAATAACAGTAATTAAGTTAGCAAGGTTTGAGGATTGGACAATCATAGGGATATATCACTCCCCAAACGTGCCTGTAAGACAACTTTATGAAGCAATAACTGAGGTATTAAATAACATTTCACCAGACAACAATATCATTACTAGAGACTTTGATATAAATTGGCTTGTTGAAACAGACAGAAGACCTTTATATAATTTACTAGTGAGGGATAACCACTACAAACAGTTCATATCAACCTATACAACTGACAACAATACAGTAATTGATCATATATATACAAATATATCTAACATTGATATACAAGCAGATGTTTTAGAAACACATTTCACAGATCATAAAGCTGTTTGGACCTCATTTCACGGTGTCCTATAACAAATTACTTTATCATGATGTACATTGTTTTTAAGTTAAGAGAGCAACGAAAGAAAGCAGTAAATAGTTATGAAAAGAGTTGTTTCTCTTTTTTCAGAGGAATTTGTAATGAGAAACTTGCAAAACTATTAATAAGGAAATGCTGCTTATTCATTTGGTACCGGAACAGGCCTTTTAAAACTAAGTTTGAAGTCATCTTTCTAAGAGTTGTCCAGTTTAACAACCATTTACAAAAGACAAAAATAAACTACATAACACACAGTCCTGAAATTTCAAGGCAGTTCCTTTAGCATCTTGGCTAATTTCTAACTGCAACCTTTATTGACAACCCTGCATTAAACAATTATTCCACAGTTAAGTCTGCAACCCCTCCTGAAATACTCCAGGATACCAAAAAAACAACAACAAGCAAACAAACATATTAGTGAAGTGAGAAAACAACCACATGCGTGACTTTCACGTAATATAAAATTCGTGATTGCAGCATTCCCACGTGCGTAAAGTGCTTGTAACTTACGGGAAACACACGCATGTTACACCAAAAAAACCCGCGTGTAGTACAAGAGGCCGATTACTCGCAATTTCTCGTAGTTTTGAATTTCCCTTTTGTTTTTCAGAACACCCATATACCTGTACTTTTTTACACCGATGCGACAGAAATTAATTGGAAAAACATTCCTTGAAATAGGAAGTCGTCCTGTATTTTCAGCGAAAAAGATTGTCAAGTGATCAAAACAACACCGGCCAGATTATAGTCACGTGCTCGGCAACGACTTGTGGAAAGCGATCATCTTTCATTCTTACCATCAAAACAGTCACGCTTGCATAGAAGAATAACAAAACGAAACGATTACAACGGAAAGACCCAAATTGGCGTAGAAAGAAATAATGCTGCAAATTACCATTTTTTTATGTCATGTGTACATGTTTCCGTGGGAATTTCTGTGTCAACAGCTTGCTGTCACTCACAAACTCTTCGTGATTCTCGCTGGTCCTCGTTATGTTCAGCGCATGGACGATTCGAAGACGCTTCAAATTTGGTTTTTAAGTTGATCATAGCACTAATCTGAAACATTTGAAGTCCATTTCAATATAGTAAATGTCGAAACAGGCGTGTAAAGACAATAAATATCGCAACGATCAGTGCAATCATAATAGCGCCACGACTTTGGACTTACTTCTTCGGAAGGATAGATCTCGAGTTCGAAGCCGACTAATTACGACTAATTACGAAGAGTCCACGCTAATTTGCATATCGCAGAGCGCCCACAAGAACTCGTTTCTACGCTATCGTGTATCCACGAGTTAAAAAGTAGTAGCAGAAATTTTTTCAGTTTTTTTTCAATGACTGTTACGAAAATATTTACTACTCCAAGTATTTCCAGTATTGCCGTATAAACAAATAAATAGCCTAAGCCACCAAGAGGTAATTTATTTGTTGAAGACGATTACCAAACGTTCAAAAACACGCCAAAAAGCTTCCAGGGAGGGAAGGAAAGGCATATTGCTTGATAAAAGGAAAAGTCAATACCCCAGATCCCTCCTGTGAATCTGTATTTGTTCAAATAATTCCCACACAAAAATTACTATTCAGACAGTTGATTCCAGGCCTAATATCACCCCTGTAGTACACAGTTGACTCACAGTGAGCGACAGGTTTGCTTCCGCTCAAAAACCCCTTCCAAACACTTTGTCAATAAAATCCCACACAAGTACGCATTGCGGACCTATTTTTTACGTTGATGAAACAACAGCCACGCCGTGTCACCAGAGTATGCCGGTTTGTATCAAACAACTTATGGCGTGTAAAATTGTAGTTTCCATCGCATTCTAATAACAGAAATACATAATTTGTAATAAAGTGCAAGCCTTTTCCTGAGCTGACCGATATTCTGTTGCGTGAACAATGCGAAATCTTCGACGGATACTGGCATAAACACAAGCTCGAAGGGGTCGAGTATTCTCTTAACCGAGGTTTCCGAAAATCCATCGCACGAGCCATCAATTACCCCCAGCCCTCAAGAAACTAAAAGTAACCACAGAAACAATGTTATTATGATAACAGTACTGTAACGAGATAATTAAAGAAACACAAATTTTATTGAATTAGATGGTAGCGAATCCAAGTGCTGTGTGAAAGTCGATACATACGAAATATTCATTTAAAATACTGATGTCAGCTATTTGCCACTGAGCGAAATGGATCATGTGGCAATTCTACACTCTAACCAAATAATTTTTTCTATTAAAATCCCTATTTGAGATCATCTTGGATCAGATGACTATAAAGTCACTCGTTCTCTCTTTGACCGGCTCGACGACGAAAGCTTCTGCCTTTGCAATCTCTGAGGAAAGGAGCAACTTGCTGTAAAACTGTCCGATGACCTCGCGGCGAAAAATCATCGTTCCTCGTGATACAGCCAGCAGATTCTTTCGTCAAAAGTTAGCTTTTGGTTAGCTTTTGGTTAGCTTAGGGAATCGACTCAAAAGCAGCGAAACTCTAAGCCAGTTCTGACCAAGGGGAACCTTCGCCGCACTTAGTGTAAAAGAATAAAATGTTATGGCAACAGAAACGAACACAGCTACCCGTTCTTAACATAGAACTCTCCATAGAAAAAAAACGCAACAAACTAATATAAACAATCAGTAACGGGAGTCTTCTGTTCTCATCTTGACCTGTCAGAACTCTCGGTAGAGCTTACTTTCGTGTCACTGGTACTTTGAGAGCCTTCGATCTCTTTTGACAGCGGTGGAGTTTTAAAATGCTGACGAAATTATAAATGTCGTTGGGTAGTCATTGGCTGGTCACCTGTTTTATTTATTTAATCCGGGCCAGACAGGGAAAATATGTCAGACAAGCAAAATTTGTGGATATTTGGCTATGGTTCTCTGATATGGAAGGTAAACTTTCCATTTTTGAGGAAACTTCCTGGTTTCATCGAAGGATACGAGCGAAGATTCTACCAGGGAAGCAGTGATCACAGAGGTGTTCCAGAGAAGGTACGAATTCGGACAGGCAATCAAACCGGAAAATTTCCTGCCATTAAGTCAATATTCATGGTGAAGAACGTTTATGTTCGTTCACTTTTTTTTCCTCGCAGTCGTTTGAGTTTATTTCGTGTCTCTATTTTTCTAAATCGAACAGCTGAGGGTTAACATGCACAAGTTTTCTCTCTAGCAATTTGTAATTTCTTGGAGGGTATGAAAAGGCAAAATGTCAAAGCTCTCCATCCTTTGGCATCGGTGCTGGCAGGTGAACTACACGTAATAATCTACAAATGAGAGAAGATTACATTCATGTCTCTCGTATCCGTTTTTTGTTTCAGCCTGGAAGAGTGGTTACACTCCTGGAAAATGCCGAGGTAAGTTTGTGGTTGTATGTTGAGACTGTTACATTTGATATACGTAACTCTTCTGTAACAAGGAACGAACAAACGAGAGAAATAAATAATCAGTTGTTAAACCTACCAGTAAAGTATTTTTGAGGAAACCTCTGAATGAAGAACAAATTATGAGAAATACAAAACTTTATTGAATTATTATAATTGTTTATTTAATTATTTACGTTTTTGATTCAATTGCTACAGGAAAGAGTTTGGGGGATTGCCTATGAAATTGCAGCAAAGGATATACCCAGTGTGATTGACTACCTCGACTACAGAGAGAAGAATGGCTACAAGGCAACATGGGTAACATTTCATCCTGAAGATACTTGCCATCATCCTTTTGAAACAAAGCTTTACATTGCAACACCTCAGAATGAATTTTATCTTGGACCTGCACCGTTATCAGAGATTGCAAACCAAATTCTACACTCTAAGGGTCCTAGTGGGACAAACTCTGACTATCTTCTAAACTTAGCTCAAGGCCTTCGGGACATTTGTTCAGACATAAAGGATGATCATTTATTTCAGCTGGAAATCCTAGTGAGGAAGGGTTTATCCAATGCGGCTTCTAATTGCCCTTTATCTTAATCAATTCCTCTCTCTTAAATTTTGCAAGACTGGCCTACATATTTTTAAATTGACATTGATCCCCTAAAAAATTTTGGATGCCAGATTCTTTTGAGCCACAGGCAACAATTGAAAAGTAAGTTTTGAAATGAATGTTTCCCAAATGCATATTAAGTAGTTTTTCATACATAGCATCAAATGTGCATTTACCCTCTAGTTGTTTGGTATCTATGTCTTTAAAAAAAGATACAAAAACCAAGACTTTACGTGTCACTCCAGAGTATAACAAAGGAGGGTGGGGTTCCTGAAAATTTGGGCTTCATATGTGTGAAAGGAAAACTTCAAATCTATCTTCTTGTGTACAAGGTGTGAGGGAAATTTTGATGTTTTTTCACAATGGAAAAATTTCATAGGTCACATACATTTCAGGAGGCAAGTCACACCTCACTCTGGTACATAAGTTCACAAATCATGCTCACCTTTTTGGTAAAATTCATGCATCATGCATCATAAGTCACATAAAAACCCTCTGCCATCCTCACTCCCATCTGTAATGAAAGAATTTCTTGGTAACAGTTCTAGGAGTTGAAGAACCTTCTTTAAAAATTTTGTTTACCCTTGAACCCTAACACATACTTCAGTGTGTATGTTCTCCATACTACTCTCAGTACTTTTCTTAAGAGGCTGACAGGGAGAATTTTTGTATCAATCAAGAGTTTCCTTAGTTGTTGATTATTTCCTTTATTCTTGTGACCTTAATGTGTGATTGAGGGGTGGTATGGTAAGGAGAAATTAGGTGCTGGTCAATCTGAGGGTTAAAGGGTTGATAGGTAACATTTAAAAATTCCAAAGTACATTGTAGGTAAAAATTTTAAGACAAATTTAGTTTGGAACACTTAATTGAAACACTAGCTTGCAGCATACCACACACACAATCTGTCACAAAGGTGTAAGTTTTTAAATATAAAATGACATTGTATATTGTGGTTGATTATTTATTTTTGTGTCTATCTATTTATCACATGTTAGGCACATTTTTCATATTCTGAAATCCTTGAAACTATAGACAGAATGTTGACAAGTTCAAATTCAGCCTACATTCAAGCATTCCTAATGACAACAAATCAGCCAGGGCACTTTTTTTTTTTTTCATTCAAGGAGGTTCATTTACAGGCTACATTAACCCTTTTGCTCCCAAGATTACATTTTCTGTCTGCTATACTAGTCTTATAATGTTAGTTTGGAGACTTTAATGGATCAATTAATCCTCAAATTGATTCTTTCTTCATTCTCATCACTAATGTCTGCATGTTATTACAGGGGTATTGTCAGGAGAAATTATGGGAGTTAAAGGGTTAACTGAGATGAACTTAACAGATTGAGTTTGATATTTAATTATTTATTGTCAATTGAATTTTATTGAATACCTATATTTTATCACAGAGTGAGTCTTACAGTTATGTTATGATTAGCATTCCTGATAATTTGGGAAGGAACACCAAATCACATGATTATTTTAAAAGATGTAACATTATTGCCATCTGGAATGTTTGTATGTGAAAAAGGTAGTCCAATATAGCTTTTAACTGCTGTTGGGAATAAACAGAAATTTTTATTTACCAAGTTTAGTCCTTTACAACTTTATTTTTATGGGGTGGCCCCTCTTTGTTTGATCCTGTTATTTATTTTTCCTATACAATGAAAATATTATAATAATAATGTTAATGCTGATGATAATAGTAATACATTTGAATCTGTATTAAGTAGTCATCTATGGGGAATGGCAGGGTGACTGCTTAATACAGGTTACCCAGAATAGAGGTATTATGAAAAAGAACAAAAATGTCATTTTAAGCCATAATTGACCAATTTACAAAAACCTGCTTAAAACTTCATCTAACATTGATTTTGGGAGACAGTGAAAGATTCAGTTTGACTTGAAAGATTATTCTTAATTTTAAAAAGAGGTGGAGGACAATACAAACAGGCTGTTAGGACTCCATTACGGTTGACCACAATGCTTAATAGAGGTGACCGCTTAATAGTAGTAAAAAATTACAGTGATTTAGGGGAAAAAATTTTGGGACTTTGAAAAGCAACTGCTTAGTATAGGGTGACTGCTTTATATGGTGCCACTTAACATAGGTTCAACTGTAGAAATGATGATAATGATGACAATTATTTATTAACAGTAATTGATTGATCATACTCATTAAGAAGGCTAGTTACAGTGGGAATGGAGTACTTGTAACCTGTATTGTCAGCTGTTATGGATCTCCAAGTTTGTTGTCTCAAGGAAAGAAGTATAGCTGTTGCATGTATGAGTATAAGTGGAGTAAGACAGTCATCCCTTTCCCATGTTCCAAAATGTGACTACATAACAACCAACAACAAAAAATAAAACAAGCTGTACAATTCTTAATCAAAGCAGGAGGTAGACCACTTTACCACTTCAAAATTAATTTGTCAATCTACAGAGGGTTCCAGCCATCACTTAAATCTATCACTAGTACATTGTACTTTAATTTAGACACATAATTCACATAAAAAGAGAAAACATCAAAAAATTAACTGTGGCCAATTTTACCCATTATGTTGTGAACATAGCAAGCTGGATTTTGTTATTAAGTGGTTCAACATTCTCATTGTTGATTAATTTCTATCATTCATTGGATGGTATGGGCAAACTTTGGTCCTGCAACACACAGCAGGACACAAAAGGGTTAACCAAGGTGACAGTTGTCAGACAGAAATTAGATTACCCACATTTTGAAAAATTAATGAGCAGTTCCCCTACTTAGAACCACCGTTTTATTCAAGTTCTTGCATAATGTCAGAGAGCAGGTCGTATCTGGAAAAAAAGAGCATTTTTTAGTATCATAATTTCGAAGGAATTTCGCTGAATATTTGGCGTTTTCTGAGGAGGTTTGGTTAGTCAGCTGATATGGTAATTACTTAATTTTTGGCTGGGGTTTGTCCCAGCTCAAGGAACTTTTGATTGGTTAGATTTTTTCAACCGTGAATTTTTATTGGTCGATATTGAATAATCGTCTTACCCACAAAGTCACGAGACTCATGTCACGGGATTTAGTATCCGCTCTTAAAATAATTTTTGTCTCTACTTGGATCAGTTTCTGTGCTTGTCATCTGAAATATGCAAAGGCAATTCAGTGGAGAAAACTACAATTGACTTGAACGTTCTAGAAAATGAGCAAGTTCAAGTGTAAGTGTCTAAATGTCACTATTCATGTGAAAGAAAAAGCGACTCGCGAAGCGGAAGGAACAGCGTTTGTTTCTGAGAATTGCTCTGAACCTTTTTTCACCAAGGAGCTGTACGAAGTTGAACTGGCTGTCGGCGGAATAACAAAGGTGATTTGTAGCGTACGTTTCAGTATCCGGACAGGGAACACCAAGGGATATTTTAAAGTCGCGTCGAGTTGTGCATTATCGGTGACAAGCCGCAAAGCCTTGGCGCGCTTTTTCCAGTTATACCCGCGGTACTCTTTTCAATCATCTTTGCTTCGCTTTTAAATTTCTCGTCGTTTACCGTCGCATTTCCCTTCACCGCCGTAAGGAAGTCGGCCCCGTGACTTGTCGAGCTTATTGCATCAGATTTCTGGCATGGAATTCTTGAATTACTAACGGGAAATTCTACACCAGCGAACAAGGGAGTACGACATGACCTGAAGTGAAGCTCTCTGTTAGACTACTAACATCGATGTTTATTGCTTAGCTAAATATCAGCAAACAACTGGAATGCCGAACACTTATATCGTCCTTTGCCTTCGGGTTAAAGAGCCATAAATGTTCTCCGTTTCATTTCGTTACACCTTGTATTTTCTAATTGCACCTATAAATAGAAAGGGAATTTAGACTGTTCCCGAGTCGCATTGCAGTATTATACATGTACCGCTTTTTGTAGTGATCATTTGATTTTTCTATTTTTTTTTTCCATATTTATAACCTCACGTTAAACATTGGTATCTTGAAATAAATTTTTTTATTTGCTTTGGTTTAATCCAGGAAGTTGGAAGTCTTGTGAGAGAAACCAAAGCTGAAGACTGGGATGTTTTCTCTTGTATAAACTGCAACATGGATACACATGCTTTACACGCCGTGAAAAAGTACGACCGAGTATTAATGAGTAGAGGAATGGAGGTAAGGACATAACCAACTCTTCTATATATTGCTGCAAAGCTGAAAAAAAAATTGTGGTTGTGGTTTCTCTTGCTAAGAATCAGCTGGAAAACAAACAGTTAGCTGTTTGTGGTAATGGTGGGGGTAAGATTGACAAAGTTGATGCCTGATGTGAAATAATTCAATTTCAGGGTTGGTTATTCATCTCTATACTTCTTATTTAACTTAACTCTTTTGAGTGGTCAGCTCTGGAACTATCATCTTTCCTGTACCTGCTTTTAGATTCAAACAGATGAACAGGTATTTTCTGGTGTCTTATTATGTATCCACTTTGTCCTGGGAAATTACATTTGGCATACTAAAAATTCTAACATCCAGTAACCTTTGACTAATGACAGTTTACACATATAAAGATAATATTTTGTTGCGAAGATCAGTTAGTTGGGTTTATTTGAAGCTTGGTGAAGACCATCAAAATATGATTTGTTTATCTTTTGTTGTAAATTTCAGAGTGATTCAGTTGTTCACAGTAAAAGTGCCAGTTCCTCTGAATATTCTTCAATCTTCAAACTTATTCTAAAACCTGCAAAAGAAAATGATCCAGATGTTGTGGATAACTCATGTGAGTAATTAGGTGTAGCATCTTGGTATATGTTAGCTTTGATCTATTCTGGCACCTTTTTCTAATTTTGAGATTTCAAACTAAGAGAATTCTTCTCGTATATCCCTTTAATTAGCTTATTGTTATATCAAGCATTAACTGCCAGTGTACCAAGGGTCTGTTTACATCAAGCTAGGGTAGTGCAGTTGTGAACAAGAGTTAACCAGTTCAGAAGGGAAACTTGGTAGAGCTTTTAGTTGTACTTGGTCTGTCATGGTGTTTTCAACTAATACCTTGAAATATTAAGGGTTAAAGTTGTTAAGTCTGTACTTGGTCCAAGAGACCCACAAGGTACCAGAGCTTATTCTCCTTGGATGGGAAGCAAGTCCCCTGTGGGTTACCCCAAAGATTTACAGGCTTCCTTTTCAGTTTGATACATATACATTCTTCCAGGTAGACACTGAGAGAGTTCTTCAGGGTTTCCTGACAAGAGGGCAACCTATGAGCTTTGACATCTGAACCCCTGGACCCAGAGTCCAAAGGTCCAACTGTTAAAGCTTCTGGGTCTCCCAATATTTCCATACAATGATAGCAAAAAAGGGTATAACTATTTGTAGCAGAAGAGAACTCCCCACACCCCTTCCTGTTGTCATTGTACCATTAGACAATTACTTTCTGACAATCTTTGCAGTATACTTCCATGACTCTAGATTAAATTATGGTACTTCATTGATTAAGCATGGGACATTATAATATATATATAATCTGATGAAAGTTGGTAACAAAATAAGATATTTGCTTTGTGTGAACAGAAATTGAAGCTGAGTCTTTTTATCTGTAAAAACACTCGATGAGATTTAACTTTCTTTGATGTAAACAAAAAACTATGGTAATGTTTCTGTTCAATTGAAATTAAAGTTAGAAAACATGACAGTGGTGAGTTTTCAAAATTCCATTGTGTTGACTCTGTAAACGTATCTATAGAGGAAGTCAAGATATTAGTGACATGTGACACAATTGTGACTGCTCTATGATCATTAAGTCACAAGATCAAACTAAAATTTGCTTTTTATGGCAAATGATATCTTATGATACTGTTTCATATTAAAATATCACTGGCATTTTATGGAGAGTGACCTATTTACCCTGTAGATATTACATGTATATATAAAGGAAGAGAGGCTCTGATGATATTTTAGAACAATATAAAATTTGTAGTTGGTTGTGTTTATGATTATAAACAAGGAAAACTATTTGATCAGTCGCAGGCAACGCTATTTTGTTGGGTCAAGACAGGATCTCTCTTGCCATGGTCAGTGTACAGGAACAAGTCAAAAAATTCCTACAAGCTGAAGAGGATGCAATGAATGAAAGAATAAGGTAACAGTGTCATTGTTATTCCACGTCATGTGTGATATGATGTGCAAGAGAAACCAGTGGCAGGTTCTGAGGATCATCATTTGTGCAGTGGCTTGAAAAAATGGGCTAAAACAAGTTTCAGAATATTTTGTGAATCATTGTGATCATTGTCTCTCATTAGTCATGTGTTCTTCTTACTTTTTCCACATTTAGAAAATTTGTTGCGGCGCAAAAGGAAGCATTTACAACCCTTCAAGCACAGGTGTTCAAGGATAAACAAGCTGTTTACTGGTATGTAACATGCTTTTGATTTTCACTAATTTTGCTGTGATTTCAGTATGTTTATGAATTAACCCTTTAACCCCTAAGGGTGATAAACTTCTAATTTCTCTCAACAGTATTGCCCCTGAATCAAACAAAAAGGTTATGAGATTAAAAGAAATGATGTAGAAACTCAATAAGGTCTTGATTGTCAGGCAAATTCTCCTTTTCTGTACTCAGGGAAATATATAGAGAACAGTATGGAGAACTTAGATACTGATCTTTGGGTGTAAAGGGTTAAATATACTTGATGTGCTTGTCAGAGATCAAAATTATTT
This sequence comes from Pocillopora damicornis, assembly GCF_964200805.1. Classification (NCBI taxonomy): domain Eukaryota; kingdom Metazoa; phylum Cnidaria; class Anthozoa; order Scleractinia; family Pocilloporidae; genus Pocillopora; species Pocillopora damicornis. The sequence goes on along the minus strand of NC_142679.1, from coordinate 8,475,889 downwards.
CAGTTTCATTATCAATAGGTCATGTGAAAGTCATTACTGATAGTAAACTTGCTCTTTTTTTACAACAGTGCTATCAAAAGAGAAGACGAAAAAGCCATGGAAAGCTCTCTGGATGAAGCCATGGCGGATAGTTCTTTTGACACCCCTGTATTATTTAAACCTGGTATGAACAGTCTTTCAAATGTGATATTTGATTATAGGGACATAAATTTTTTATCAGTTGTGTCTGAAGTTTAGTTTGATGAAATATTATGTAGGTCATGTGTTTAGAAGGTTGCATTCAAAACAAGTTTGAAATGCTCTGCATATTATTTGAAAGTGGTAGACACCTTTATTCTCTTGTCCTTTTGATGATAATTTTTTTTTTTAAATTCTACTGTGTGAAACCAAGAGATATCTGTTAAGCTTTTGCTAAAATCCTGCTAAAAAAGGAAAGCACTTGTTCAACTGTTTTTTATCTTTGTGGAAACTGTACTTTAGTCTTTTAACAAAGTCTCTGTTAGTTCTAATTTTGCATTCTGCCCCTTTTTCAGCTGTTTCAACTCGTGGGTGGAATGACCACCCCCCTGCCCAAGTCAACCAAGTCCACATAACTCAGGTGGCTCCTCATAAATATCCATTGAACCCAGGTGCTCATCCTCCTCGCAAGACAACCAGACGTCCACACAAATCACATCAAAAGAAAGAATCAGATGCTGATCCAGTGTTTTCTTTAGATGATTTTACAGATGACTGTGAACCATTCTTTGAGTCCGAAGAAGACGAGCTTAGTAGCAGTGGTATGAAAACATTTATATTGTGTATTGAAAAATCTGTTGTGCACATCCATACAGGGTTTGATCAGGTTTACAAAAACTGATGGTATTTCCCATGGTGTGTTTCCCCAAACAGAAAAACATTTCATTTGATACATTTATTTAGGTACAGATAAATCAAACATTGCTTTCAACTGATAATTTGTACTAAAAGATGACAATTGCTTCTTTACTAGAACGTTCTATTTTTGGCTCCTGTAGATCCTAGGCCAGTACATCTCAGTTTTAAGTTTGAACTTGATACCAAAGAGTTAAAAGAGATTTTAATCTGGTTGACTATGTGCACAAAATTTGTATCAAAACTTTTTACAATAAGCACTAGAGAAATAGAACTGCATTCAACTGCTCTCTGCTCATCACCAATAACAACTTGACCAGAAGATATTGGGATTTCTTTTTCCATTTTTTACATAATAACAATATAACTTGTTATTATTTTATATACTTAAACAGTGGATAAGGTTGAAGGTGCATTCTGACTGGCTACTCAAACCCAGATATCCTTTGCTATTCACCTCTGAGCAACTTGAACTGGATTTGTTTCTGAAAATGTTGTAATTGTTTCAGGAATAAATTAGTTAAAATCATCTTTTTCTGCTACATCATCTCAATGTTTGGCTTTACAACTCAGTAAATATCCACCATTAGCCACCTCCACTCCAAGGAATAGTTGTTAATTATTCTACACTGTATGTTTTCACAAGACATATTTTATGCCAGATAGAGATTACACTAACACTACTTTACTTTGACCATGGTAGATAACAGCTTTCAAAGTGAAGAGCCTATCCATTACCCTGGATTAAGGAGTGTCAAAAAATCTACTCAATATTCCTCTTCCCTACCCATAAGCATGCCAGCAGGGAAAATTTCTCCTCCTATGGACGATCAAGAGGTAACTTCAATTGTAAGCTACAAAGCAGAGTCATCAGTATTGAAAGTTGTGTACAGTTTCTGCCATATGACTTTAGGAAACTGACTGTTGTTTAAAATATGCAGAAATTAAGGTGGAAATTAAACTTTTAAATTGCTGCAGCTGAAGCTTTAAGAAACTTAAGGTGTCTTCTCATGAGATTTATATTCTAATACATGCCAAAGGACTGTTTAAATTATCAAGCAATCTCTCTTCAGAGACAAATGTGTACATGCATTTTTTTCTTAATCTGGATATTGTTATCTTATTATTTCTTATAGCTTGCTATACCTGAACCAAGCAAAATTGGAGAATCCATGAAAGCATTAGCCCGCAGTGTTCACGACACATCTGAGAAGCTGTTTGGAGAACTACCTAGACCAAGACGGAGCACTTTCTCTCACAGATAGTATAGGGACTAAATATTATATTATTGTATTCTGAGCATAGTCAAAGGAAAGCGCCTCTGTACACTATGCAACAAACTTTGAGCTGCCATATCTAACATGGATTGTTGGATTGATTCTATGGATAAAGCTTAATTGTGTGTCTTGTGCAAAAAATAAAAAATTAAACAGCATGCACAAAAAAGGTGTGAATTTACCCAGAGTTACTGGTAAAAGTAAAGAAGCATTTTGAAAATTGTGGCTATGGACCTTTTAGTGACATGACCAAATGAAATTGGCAATGCTGGATGGTTGTGAATATTGCAGCAATGTGTAGTATCGAATAAGTTCACTTTCAAAAGCTTTGCATTTAAGTATCACATTTCATTGCTATATTTGACAACTTGTGCGCTCTGTCGTGCAATTAAAATCAGGGTGATATATGATTATACTTTATGCTAACATAAAGAATGATTACAACTAAATCCCTTTGATGGACCTCTGAGATTAAGAAACACACAGCTCGCTTAGATTCAAGTCTACAAATCAGGTTACAGATATGACCCTTGAATCCTCTGTAATGTTAAACTTGTCTACTAGAGAGGTTTGCTGAGGATTTTATCATCCATGTTAAATGTTAGAAAAAGATGCTGTGTTTTAACTTTGAAGCATGGATATTAATTAACATTCAGTAACTGGGATTTCTTTAACATTGTCTTCTTAGTGGTCAGAATTCAGTGGTCAGTAGTGTCAAATAAGAACGCGGTATTATAGAATGTATATGACTTATTTAAAATTAATTTTGTATATGAAAAATGTTTAGCACATTGTGACGAAAGAGTTAAGTTCGTATTGGTATTTTATATTTATGAAACTTTGGAGTCGGCCAATTGGTCCAATAAAGAAAGATATATATATACATATATATATGTTTTAATGTAGTGTCTGACTGCTTCTTCATTATGGAGAGATTTTGGATAAAAAGAAGTGAAGGCACAGTTTTCATGCTAAGATTTACACAACTGCATTTCAATTTGAATAAGAGATGACTGGAAAGCTTTCCTCCGTAGAAACTACCTTGACTAGATGTACACTACAGGCAAAGCTTACGGTCTTTACGTTATTCCTTTCTTAGAATTTCACCAAGACAGAGAGGAGGTTCATTAAATTTAAAGGGGTATATACTGGCTACAAAGATGTTTCCTGTGCGAGGAAGGAAACTCCAGAAACATGTGACCAATCAGAACAGAGTTTGTGGCATATTGGCGGGTCAGGGATTTTGCCATGTACAAAGATCAGCCATTTATGTTATGTAATCAGGCTTCCTCATTTGAAAAGAGAGCTTCTTGATGAACACTTTATTGAGTAGTATGCTTGCATTCATCCCCAAACTTTCGTCAGATTTAACCTATTTATCAAATGCAAGTCAAATTCCTTGCAAGTGCGACTGTTCAAGATCCTGTGAAAATGAGTTCTATTTTATAAAGATGTTAAGGCGAAACTATTCGATACAGTTGTTTGGAGTTCCACCTAAACTGTCACCCTTTCCAAAGGAGGGTGGAAGGGTAGGGGGGGAGGCACATTGCGAACGCTTTTTTGAAACGATACTCTACGGTATTCCATGGTTCTCTCAGTGTCCTTGTATCATCCCTGCCTATGAAAGTTTCTTAGGGATAGATTGTGACGAAGTTATCTATCCTTCATTGTCTTTATTGGCGTGAACTAACACCCATTATGATCCATCAAATATTTTTGGTCGCACGCGATTGGTCTAAACGCAGCACGTAACCGAATATCCCCAGCGCCGTCTAAAACCAGGTAATATCCGAGAATATCACCGAAGCGATATTCCCCAATTGTCAAATTTTACGTCTATTACGATAAGTTTTCGTCTCAAATTCAGTTCAGGGAAAGAAAGGGTTATGTGGTTTTTTGTTCATTAAGTCGTACCAGAAAACACTCAAAAGGAAACATCCCACGCTGCATACAGTAAGCTCGACGTAAACAATTTTTCACGCGCGTCGCAAAATATTGGAGGGATAACAAACACAATAGCCCCTATTTTGCGTGAGCTTCGCTCTCGGAAAGCTGTCCGCATCTTTGAGTCAAATAGAGGATATTGTTTATATAAATTGCTAAAAATTTATTCATTTATTAATTTTCCCATTGGGTAGACAAAGGTTATTTCGATTATTTAATCAAGATTTTCCATCTGGCCGCTTATAGTTAGTAGGTCATTAGGTGGAATACTGTGCTGCCTAGAATACTTAGTTTGACCGAGAGAGAACTGGGTCTATTTTACATTTGTCAGAAAGAGGACGAATGTTTTGATGCCTTAGTGGACTCGCATCATATCAGCGCTTTGTTTTTAACACTTTGAAGTGTACCTAAGGATCGATTTTGTCACGAAATTACTCATTCAATTCTCCGAGACTACATAGAGGCGAAATGTTTGGTAATCTCGTGAACAAGAACGCTCGCGCAGCTTTCAAAGAATATGGTGAACAATGTGGCGCATTGGCGAGCATTGAAGTTGCTGTCAGTTCTACAGAAAACCCCCACAACCCAAAGTTTGTTGCTGTTGCGAAACTTGGTGATCGCGCCTTTCCTCCCGCCACAGCTTCATCAAAGAAGGATGCTAAGGAATATGCCGCAGATCTAGCATTGCAAGAACTTGCTCAAGGTATTGTCTAAACACACGCATAGATATGTTCGAGCACTGCACTGTAACTGTTGCAGCTGTATAGTTTTTCCCTCCCACCTTAGAGCATCTTTTAATTGACAATCAATTTTTAAAGAGATTCGTTAACGGAAGTTTCCACTACTTAGCTAATTTAATTCATATCCATCGGACAGATTTTAGTTTCTTCTATTGTCACAAACCGACATAGATTGCTCGTTTGCGTGATTTCGTCGAATTCAATTATTAATCTCAATTCAAAACGCCATTACAATCTCTTTGTCGTAGAACCAAACCCAATCCACTGAGATTGTTGCACGACATCAGCTTAGGGCGGTGTCAAAATATTCAATTCTGAATTAGTGTTTGAGAGTTACTAAAATTTTACCACTGGTGCTCCAGGCTTATACCAGATAACATTCAAATTATCTGACATAATCTCCCTATTTTTCCTGATGCATATGGGAGCATAAGCTAATTCTGTACAAAGAAGTGTCAGGTGAGTAAGGCCATTACCATGTAAAAGGTGTCTTGGATACCACCAAATCTTCCATTTATTTCATAACTGCACTCAAATTTACCATCTTTCTCATCCTATGGTCCTATCTTTGAATAATTCCCCCCTCTATGTTGTATACATTTCTTGGTGAATTAGTTGAAAGAGTTTGTTTCTATACAGGGGTCAGAGGTAAAATTTCAAGTTGATAGACCTGTCTATTCTCATGACTTGTTTACTGGATAATGTCCTGGAATTGTGAAGAGAATTAAAACTTTGATCATAATAAAGGATTTCTCACAGTACCACTCAAAGGGATGTTGACGGTCCCTCAAATCTTTATCCTCAATTCTCAATCCTCAACAACCTAAAGGATTGAGGCTCAAGTCATTAGTTTTGAGATGTTCAAGTTGAGTATTGAGACCCTCAAAACTCAGTTTGAGACACTCCAAGTTGGGAAATAAAGGAGTTTTTACACAATTAATTTTTCACATGATTTGAAGTTCCTAACCTTTAGTCTAATCACTGTTTAGTCTACAGTGCTTTCAATAAGACCTGGCACCCACCGGAGCTTCAGTGGGTATTCTACTGTGAATCGCTGGGTATACTTTGGAAGCTTTCAAGCAAACTCACAAAGTGAGACCTAAAACACCACAAGATCTTCTAGGGTTATTTCATTCAAGTTTTATCTTTTTAAATGAGTTTTGATAAAAATGATAGATATTTTCTTATCCTGAATTCCAGCATACATTTTCATACATACAAAAGATTTTGAATTTTTAACAATGTACTGACTCAAATTTCAGAGGACTTTTTGTGTGAAACTGAGGGAGCAGGCTTGCATGTCTGCAAATGGAAGATTTTGATCAGAAATAAAATGATCAATTGAACAACTGTTATAAAGGAGATGAAAATTTGATATTCATCTACAGAGTTTTAACACTGAAAATTCTCTTCAAAGCTTGTTTATTCTGAATGGAAGTAATGGGATAAGAATAGGAACATTCTCCAGCAGGTGCTTTACTGAGGTAGCCACCTTCTTCTAGTCTTATTGAAAGCACTGAGTCTAAGCATTTTGTCCTTTATTCATTTTTTTTTTTTGCATGCAATAATTAAATCATTTTCTCGATACTGCGGTTTGAGACCCTCGAAAAGTTCTTCAAGTGTCTCGATCCTTGCTTCTCAATACTTGATACTTGAACCTTGACTCTTGAACCTTAAATCTTGATAGTTTCAAGTATCGAGGATTGAGTATCAAATCAAGACTGTCAACTTACCTTTGAGTGGTACAGCACATGATTTGAAGTTCCTAACCTTTAGTATAATCCATGGAATTTTTTTTTATTTTTTGTTATTGCAGAACCTCATGCCAGGTTTCAAGAGAATATCATGGGAGCAAATGGAGGAGAAATGCCAGAAATCCATCATGGGTTTGCTGGAAGACGCAGAAATGTTCACACCCGCAGGCAGCATGCAAAGATGAAGAGCACTGAGCTGTCAGCACCACCAGATAAAGACCCTGTGATGTTGCTTAATGAGTTTGGACAAAAACGAGGCCAGCTTGTGAGTTGGAATATATATTTTTATTTCTACCATGATTGAGAGATTATAATAAGTTAATAGGAAACACATAATATTCTTCAAATTAGATAATTTATTTCATTTCTTGGTTTTGCTGTTTTTACAGGAAACATATATATCTCTTACTAACCAAATTCAAGGTCCATGCTTAAAATTGTGGATCAAGGTTTTTTCAGTTGGATATATGGTGTAAGGTGTAAAAAAGCACTTAACAATTTTTCAAAGACTAGGAGTTGCACTTGCCTTACAGGCTTGTGTGATTTTTATTAAAATTATTGTCTTTGTTAGTGAAGTTTCTGATAATTTGCTGGGATTTTCCTAGAAAACAGAACCTAAGCCTGTTTTCTCACTGTGTTTGCTATGAGTAGGTGAAGTTTGAAGATGTGCAGTGCATGTATCCTGGATTATACAAGGCTCAGGTTACTGTAGGAGAGGCAACATTTGGACCAAAGTCAAGTTCCACCAAGAGAATGGCTAGAAAGTTTGCTGCTATTGAGGCACTGAAAACTCTGATGAATTGGGAACCTGCAGAGGGTATGGTGCATGTTTCTTTAGCCTACCCACCCAGTCATTGAACCCTTTGACTCCTAAGAGTGACTAGCATCTAATGTCTTTGTATAATAACACCCCTGATTACACAGTAAGGTCATATGAATAAAGGAAATGAATACCAACCTTATCAGCACCTTGGAAGATGCATGGAGAAAAGGGTGAAGAATATGAGCACTAATGTAGAGGTTAAAAAGGAGATAATGCTATCCAGCATATATTTAGCAAATCACATCCAAACTACACTATTATATTTGTAGTGGGTCTAATTTTTCTCAGTTTAAAACTTAATCACAACATAAGAAAACATGTAGATTGCAAACACCTTTTTTTTTTTTATTCTTTGACACCAATTTGCTGAAACTGATTATTCACTGGAAAAGGCTACCCAGCCAACAAAAGATTCAGGCTGCAATCCTGAATATAACTTGAAAAGATTTAGATTTGCAGTATTTCTTCAAGTATGCACCCGCAATCCCCTGAATAAGCACCTGCCCTTTAGGCCATAATGTAAAACAAGCACACCTCTCAAATAAGCCCCCACCCTTTCCCCCCTCACTTTCTTTAACAGTAGGGATACAAGGAAAACCTGTTTCTATTGCCACTTTACTTATTACTTTTAATGCGTTAGCCAAAGGGGAATCAGTAAAGGAAAATAAAAAGCCCCCCCCCCCCCCCGACTATGCATCATTCTAATAAGTGCCCCTCCTTTTCTGCTGAAATTCAAAAGAGCTTATTTCAGGAAATAGGGTATTGATTTTTCTCTTTCAGAGGACTGCATTAAAAGTTGGGAGTATTGTTAAGAGAATGTCAGAGAATAGCCCATGTTTTTATCAAATTGCACTATAACTCTTTGCCCCAGTGAAAATAATTTGCACATGAAAACATGCTAATCATGTTTTTGTAACAATAAAAGTTCATCTCCAGGGTTGGTGTGGTAATCCAACTTTGAATATTGTCTTGTCAAGGTCTTTATGACGCCCCAGAGAAAAGTCCTCACTGGTCTGTTGGTCCTGGTGGTCCTGCCCCAGGAAAAGCTGTCTTGTTACGCAAAGATCCCATCATGCTTTTGAATGAGCACTGTCAGAGGAACCAGCTGAAGGTAACGGGAACCCCAGTGCATTTTGCAACTGAATTCACAAGACCTTCTTGCTACAATTTATCCTTACCTGATCTGTTTCTGAAGTGCCCCCCTTCCCTTAGTTTCAATGTTGGAATAACCAAGTTATTATTAATAATCACTGAACAGATGCATGGCAAAATGTATTTTGCTTGTATGGATGGATCTCAAAGCCATCAAGTCTGTATCCAGTCACTTGGTACCCAGTTGTTTTGTTCCTAAGTTTGAGTGATTTTGCTCAGAGTTTGTGCCAAAGTTTGAGTCAGTTCGTACCCAAACTGATGACCGATTCTTACTTGATTCTTACCCCTCCTAAAGTAAACTTATTTGAAATATCTCATGTATGAGCACATGAATAAATGTCAGTTGTTGCTTACAACAAGTTGTAGAGTCAAGCAGGTATAAGGGATACAAACAAAACTTTGTTGTGTATAGTTGTAACCTTATTGCTTTGCACAAGGTAAGGGTGATATTTTTTACCCAAAAACTCTATTGTTTGTAATTGTGACTTTTTCTAGCAATAACTAAGATTTCCAACCCTTTTCAGATTTCATATGAGGATCTTCCTCACTTGGGCCCTGATCACAAGAAGACTTTTTCATGCCAAGTCATTGTTGGAGAGAGGATTTTTAAAGAAGGTTCTGGTCCAACCAAGATTGTGGCCAAGAAGAATGCAGCCATGCATGCTCTGGAAAGTCTGTTTGACATGCCCGTCGAAATAGGTACTTTGCAGTTCTCCAATATTTTCATTGTTTTGTTACACACAGTGGTATCAAGTTGTCTCAAATCTCCTTAGACTTGCAAAAAGGACAACTTTCCAGAAACTCTTAATCCAGTGGCATTGTTTGATTGCACAACTGTGAGAAGCTCAAAATTCTGAGGGAACTCCTTTATAGATTTGCTAAAGAATTTTTCCAAGGTTAACTAAAGTGGGTTTTAGGTTGAAGGAAGGTGGCACAGTGAGAACAGGGGTATAAGGAGATTTTTGTTAAGGTGGGATCCTAATTTTGGATTAGAGCAGCAATTGAGAGCATGCTTAGTTGTTTTCCAACTTAAGATGAACATTTTTTTTCTATTTACAAAGATAAGAGCATGTGAGGATGCTCTTTAGGATGCCCTTCATCGCTTCTTTGTACATTGGGCATCTTGTTAATGTGTGAATTACCAATGGACAGTAACTGTGGTAAAGCCTATATTTGAGGTGAATTTTAACCTTTTGGTTGTGGTCTCTCTCAGCTTCCACGCCAGGAGTTATTGGCCAGGCTAATCAGATGAAAGTTGACAGGCATCCTGTCAGCATTTTGAATGAATATGGACAAAAGAAAGGAGTTAAGGTAACATTTGGATAAAGATTTCCTTAAACTTTTCAAAAGATTCTTCTAAAAATTTCAATGACAGTTGAGAGTAATTATGCAGCTAAATTTTTTTTGAGGAGAGAACTATGGTAACTATGATCAGCAGATTTCTTACACTTGTCTCATAGAGACTTGTACAGTTTGTTTTGACCTATATGAAAAGGATAGCCATTTGCCCTTTCTTGATTTAAATGTGTCTAGAGGGGTTCAGGGTAATTTAGAGACAAGTGTCTACTGTAAACCTACCCACACTGACAAATACCTCGCTTTCGATTCTCACCATCCTATTTGCCATAAAAAAGTCTGTAGCCAAAACTTTACTTAAGAGGGCTGATTGTCTACCATCATCACTCGATTCGAAGGCTGAGGAGAGGAAATATGTTTCCAATGTCCTAAAGGCAAATGGCTATACAAAAACGTTTCTCCGTAACTGCCAAAAACCAGTTACAAATAGTAACGCTCTTGATGAAAGGGAACCAGCGACTGGTTTCGCTGTTATTCCTTACATACGGGGTGTTACTGAACCCATCAAGAGAATTTTGAATAGCCACAACGTTAAAGTTGCTCAAAAACCTTTTCAGACTTTGGGGCATATTTTCGCCAAACCTAAGGATCCTGTCACGAAAGAACAACGAACCGACGCCATTTATTCTATTCCTTGCAATGACTGTGATAACGAATACATCGGACAGACCAAACGCCAGTTTGGTACACGGTTAAAAGAGCACCAAAAAGCGGTTTTTCTTTGCAAAAAGGAAAATTCAGCTTTATCGGAGCATACTTGCCTAACCAACCATACAATTGGGTGGGATAATTCTAAAATTATCACTACTAATCGGCGTTACCACCAGCGCCTTTGTTTGGAGGCTTGGCACATTAACTCCGCCCACGCTCCTTTAAATCGTGACGATGGCGGTCTGCTTCCTGACGCCTATTTACACCTCGTCAGAAAAAAGGCCGCTAATTAGTGATCATATAAAAGGACCTCTTGTTGCAGCGTTTAGATCACCCCTGATGAAGGCACTAGACAGGAGTGTCGAAATGTTGGGTCTATGAATTGTAACTTCTTCGGTTACATTCATTAAATCTGCAAACCAGTGTAGCTTCAAACTATGTCTGCTTGTTTTGACCTGTTTTAAAAGTATCCCATCCACTTGCTACACATCTATATTGAAATTATTTAAAATATTTTTGTTACATTAAGATGGTACCCCTTGTCTGATATGTTTGTTTATTCTTAGCACTGTTTTCCATAAAGAGCAGTTTTCAATAGAGAAAATACAAAACCAAAATAATTGCAACTATTATCAGAGCAAAGATAAAATCATCAAGGAGAATTCAAAAAGTTGAAACAAGCAACCTGTTTAAAGCACAGGAAAACACAAGAAACCCGGCTGGGAATTGTTTTTGGTTTGGTATTTGATTGGCTGAGATGGCAGTGAAAGTTTTCTGCACCAATCACAGAGCAATACTCAATTAAAAACTGCTCTAACTTATTAAATAAATGTTGTTTGGAGAGGTTGCACATAAATCACTTCACAATGTTGAAGGGCAAATGATCCATGTTTATAGGTTGAATTTGAAGATATGGGTTATTCAGGCCCTGACCACCTCAGAACATTCAACTTCCGAGCAGTGGTGGGTGATGTGACATATGACACTGGAAATGGTCGCAATAAGAAAGAGGCAAAGAGAGAAGCAGCAGCACTTGCTCTCCAAAGTTTGGGTTTCCAAGTCAATGTTGGTAAGAATCTTTGATTCATTGCACACTGCACTTGCCAACATTTTTTTGATGCACAGGCTGGAGATGTTTATCTAGGGAATAACAGGATTTCCAAAATATCTGACTCTTTCTGCAGATCGACAAAGATTTTTAAAGATCTATTAAAGGCCTAGAGAGTGGTTTTAAGAGTTTTCAAGTACAGAAGCTTGAAAACAAAAGAAGATTCTCAATCTTTATGATTTCAGTGTTGCTTAAGAGAAAAATTGTCTGCGTGATACATGGTACTAATTATTACCATTTCATTAAGATTTAACAAAGAGGATCTCCACTGCTGAAGAAGAAATTTCAGTTCCCCCTGAAGAGCACAAACTGTCCCTAACTGATGGTAAAAGCACAGTCAGCGCCTTGTATGAGCTCTGCCAGGCCCACCACTTGCCACAACCACATGCACTGGAAAAACAACCAGAGGGAAAAATAGACCCTACCCTCCATTACTGTGCTTACAAAGTTGGTGAGGAGCTGTATGACTTGGGAGCTGGTCGAACTAAGAAGGCAGCGAAGGAGGCTGCTGCTCAACATGCAGTGGCATCTATTTTAAAACTGAAAGGGCTCCACCATGTTTACAACCCAGGGACCACCAGTGAAGGGGATGAGATAGCAGCAATGTGTTGGAACCACTTGTCAATTCTGAGTCGTGATGCACCAGAGGGCTGGAGATTTGCTGGGTACAAAGTTGTGGCAGCATTTGTAATGCAGGATGGTGATGATGATCCTGGGGCTGTTGTGAGTTTGGGAACAGGAAACAAGTAGGTTAACTGTAACCCTTGCATCATATGAGCTCTTTAACTTCCACCAGTGATTAACATGTTACTTCTCCCTACAATATCCATACATCATCCAGCAAACATGAATGAGAATACTCAAACTTATCAGGTACAAGTTGTTATCTTGATCTAACACCAAATTCTCCTAACTTATTCACAAGGAAATGTGTAGCAACTTCAGGGGATAAGTGTCAATAAGATCTTGGGTGTTCGAGGGTTTTTCAAGCAAATGTATAAACCTCTGATCATTCTTTGTAATCACTTTTTCAACGAAGAGAAACTAGATGCCAGTCTGAGTCTGTTCTATCAAACATTGTATATACAATGCGAACTTTTCGTCTCTCTCCTTTTTATTCAAAAGATGCATTAGTGGTGATCAACTGCGCATGGATGGAACAACAGTGAATGACTCGCATGCTGAGGTGATAGCACGAAGGAGTCTGCTGAGATTTTTCTATTTCCATCTGAAAGTCTTGTTCAGTGGACAAACAGATGTGAAGAGCATCTTTGTACAGAAGGAAAGGCAAGGAAAGATTCAGCTTAGGGATGGAATAAAGTTTCTTCTATATGTGAGCACAGCTCCCTGTGGTGATGCTGCCATCTTTGTGAATGAAAATTATTCCAGGTAACTGGCAGCCTAAACATACAGACTATTTTTAATTGATATTGTCCAATGCTGCATGAATACACCAGAGCAATGTCAGTGTCTGAACAACTGTGCACCTACCCCTCTCCTGACCCAACATTAATCCTAACTTGTTGTCAGTTGACTGTTGTTTGGCTAGGGGAGGGGTAGGTACAAAGTTGGTCAGATACTGAGATTGATGCTACTCACCAATGCAAGGGTTAACTGTATAATATTTAGAAGTTTAGTGCCGATTTTTATTGTAGTTATCTTAATTCTTTTATGAGTTTAAAGTGTTTTTTAACACTAATTTTTGAAATAAGGAAATAATCAAGGCTGCATATTTAACAGAATCTTGTATTCTGTTTTGAGCCATCCTCAAATTGATTGAATTGACTTGTTCAATGTAATTAATTTGGAATTTGTATTATTATGTGGACAAACCTGTGGATAGGGTGGAAATAATTACAACAGAAGGAGGGAACTGTTCTAAAGAATTAGCCAGCAAGGTAACTGGCCTGGCAAAGAAGTGTAGGAACACTTGCCATTATGTGTTGGTGAGGAAAGCGGATACATGTACATGAGAAACTCCGTTATCCCTTTCACCTACTGGGAGTGACCAGTATCTAATTTCTCCTTACAGTATCACTGCTGAATCAAACATTAGGGTCACAAGAATAAAAGAAATGATCACCAACTAAAGAATCTCTTGATTGTCAAACAAATTCTCCTTGTCAGCACCTTAGGAAATGTAAAGGGAACAGTGGAGAGAATATGCATGCTGATTTTAGGGTGTTAAGGGCCATTTGGCCATAAGACGATTTTAATGTTGGCTTGGTATGTATGTTTGTACAAAGATGACAGGTTTATAACATTTACTTGTCAGCCCAGAAGATGCCACTGAAAGTAAAGCATTGTTTGGCTCCAGGCAGCAAGGCCTGTTAAGAACAAAAGTGGAAAAAGGAGAAGGAACAATACCTTTGGATCCTCAGGATGGTATTCAGACTATTGATGGAATCCACAGTGGTCAGAGGTTGCGCACTGCTTCATGTAGTGACAAAATAGCTAAATGGAACGTCCTAGGTTTGTGATTTTATAAGATTGAAACTCTTCAATGCCCCCCCCCCCCCCCCTCAACCAAAGTAATTAAAAAAAGCCATAATGATAAAGATATGGATGATCAACTCCCATTAATGACCAAGGCATAATTTCTCATTACGATATCAATACAATGTCACGCAGACCAGCGGAAGAGAATAAAGACACATAAAATATGGGTTTTTTAGTTGATCCAATACCAAATTCTTTGAACTAACATCATGAGAATTGTATGGTAGACAATAAGGAGAATTATCAATCGGATCGTGAGAGAGAAAGGGTTAACTCAACTTAGCTGAGAAAGAAAGTCAAACGTAAAACAAAATAAAGCGTGCTATTTAACTTTTCCTTATAAATTGATGATACGCATGCGTGTTGTTGTACTAGGTGTCCAGGGGTCTCTTCTCAGCGTCTTGATTGAGCCTGTCTACATCAACTCCATTATTCTTGGAAAGCTCTTTCACTCAGGCCACCTCAGCCGTGCTGTGAGCATGCGTGTGGAGCGTGACAATGATAACAGCTTTTCAAACAAACTTCCGGGTTCTTACCATGTCAATCATCCTAAACTGGAGGAAGGCCACCTTGTCATGCAGGTCTGTGAAAACCATAATATAACTCAGTTACAACTGTAGGAGGGACACACCGTCGGAAGCGCGTAGTAAATGATTGACCGATTTGTGTTGGTTAAAGTTTTAAGGCGCTTTTCGTTGGATAGCCATAAAACCAAATCCAAAGCAGTCATTATGGCCAATCACAACAAAGCATAATATCTTAAATAGCCAATGGGAACTCAAGATAAATCCTACTAAACTGCCGAAAGCGCGGGAAAACGCGGGCGACCGAGTCGCGATTGGTTTAATATTCACATCTGACCGGTTCAGAGAATGGCGCAAGTTTTCTGGACCAATCACAGCGAAATAAAGCAAAAAACCACAACCCCGGATTATTTTCGACTCTCAATTGAAATTTGCTGTATCGTAGTTTATCATGATTATTTTTTGCTGAGTTATTGTCATTTTTAACGTTGTCGAGAGGATGGCGCGAATTTGCTTCCTTTGTGAGAGAAAACTCGGTAGATGAGAAGAGTGGCTTGATTTGACTGGATGATCAATGAGAAAGAGCAGCAGGGTTGATAAAAATTTTGATTTTTCCCCGATTGACGCTTCTCTTGCCTTTTCAATCTTCAGGACGGCACGCGAGAAGTTGAAACAAAATGTAAAACCAAGGTGCTATCGTTAAACTGGTCAGCGGGTCAGGACACGTCAGTCGAGGTGTTTGATGGATGCCTAGGTATTGCACCGAGCAAGATGGGCAAGCCATCTCGTTTGAGTCGGCAGGCCTTGTACGCGAGCTTGAAAGAGGTGAGTGCTTTATTATCGTATGAGGAGGTACAGGAATGAAACATATGTCCCCAGATGAATGATGTGTTTGAAATATCACACAGCTTATGGGGCTCAAAATTTATCGTAATCCTTTGTTGGACGAGATTGTTGCGCCGAGTTCACTTATCGCTTACTTTGTCCAAAGACGACTTTAGTCGCTTGCAGTTTTACTTAGTTTATGACTGCCCATGAAAATCGTTGATGTTCAGGCAGGGGCTACAATAAAAGCTGGTCACTTGTGGTCGACCGCTGCCGGTCAGACCTCTTACCGCCGTCTGTTTAGCGTGTAAGCAAGCGCTTGTTTGGGTTTCGCTCGCGGCCCCTCCTTCGGGCACAGCTACCTATTGCACCATCGGCAACCGCTTAGGGAAAACGTTTTTGAAACCCCTGTCATGTTGACATAAAATGGTATTTCCAAGTTTAGAAATTGTGTATTCAAGAGTTCGACATCTGCCGATTCCTCCACAAATTCGCCAAGAAGATGTTTACAAGTTCTATTATATAATCTCATTGGTAAAGATGGCATTCTTTGATTTTTGTCCTCAAAAGGTTTTGTGGTATTATAATTGGACTGATTTTCGGCAGTCAGAGGTTTTCTTGGGAATTAAAAGGGGAAATGTCAGTTTGGAGACAAGATGTCGTCCATGAGCCGTTTTCCCTATAAACTTGCGATTGATTACGATCATTCTTCGATTATCCTCGAAGAATGATCGTATCAGAAGGAAATACGTCATTAGTACAAAGAGTTTATATGTTATCGTCATTGTGTGGGCAAAATATAAAGCAGCAATCTGAATTGCACAGTTGTGCTATCTGCTTTGAAAATAAACATTTTGTACATCGCATTCCTTACATTTGATGATTTATTTGGAGATGAAAGAGAAACGTTTTAACACTCTTTTGCCTTTAAGGTTATCAAACACAGCCAAGATCTTGGACATCGTCAAATTCTTGATGCACAGAGTTACCGCAGCGCCAAAGGGCTGGCAACAGACTATCAAAAGACCAGAACTATGCTGTACAACCGCTTACAAGAAACTGGGTACGGCTCCTGGGATTTGATGAAAAAACCCCCGGAACTGAGTCATTTTAATTAAGTATGTGTTCGTTATGTTGGTAGTTTTACGTTATCACAAAGAACAGATTCTTACGAGTTCACTACTTTTCTCTGTTATGTTACGTATTTAACTTACATAAGGCTTTATCAAGGGAGTAGCCAGGGGTGTGCTCTAGTGCATTTTAATCCCCCTTTCCCTCTTTCCCTCTGTTGTCCGTAAGACCCCCCTTCCTGGCCCCTGGATTTTTTTTCTTATTCTGACCCAGTATCTTGTCCAGAAGATACGGAATTTTATGAAAGATTTCGAATTTAAGGATAAAATGATCTACAATACGATTTTTTAAATTGCATTTAATTTATTTCCTTTTTTTATTTTGTGGGGAGAGGGTGGAATAATTTCCTAGGAGGAGTGCTTCTTGAGCTTTTAAGAGCCCGTGTTTGAGTCTATAAGGGGAAATATAAGGTAGATACGGGAGGATTATAAGTAGCCAGGTCGTAAATCGCCACCTGGGCCCAGTTGTCCAAAGGGCGGATGACGCTATCCAGCAGATAAGAGTTAACAAAACCTAGTGTACTTTCTACCGGATAGAGATTTATCCAACGGATAGGCTTATCTATTCTTCGAACAACCGGCCCAAAGTAAACAGTGTTAGAGTATTATCCGGTGTTGTCTTTCTTAATGTCATGCAATACATCTTCCAACGGTGTTAAATTGTAAAGGAGAGTGTCTTTCATTCGACAGATTGACTTACGTATACCGCATTTTATTAAAAGAAAGTAATATAAAGGAAAACTTTATTGTGTTTCTCTACAGATATGAATAGATGAAAGACTAATGAAATCCTTGTTGGTTTTTTTTAAGCATCAGTTGTACAAAGTTCATGTCACACCTAAATGTTTTATTTTATTTATTTTAATAATAATTGACTGTCCGGCATTTAGGCCAAGTAACACGTATCAGAAGGAGCTTGGTCTATATAATTTGACTAGCTTGTGAGCAGGCCCTCAAAAATAGCAGGCTTTGACACGAACGTTGCAGCCCCTCGTGGAAAAGTATAAGTCTTGAGCAATGAAAACCAAATAGAGATCAACAGAGGGTGTAGCACTGTTCTAATCCCCAAATCTTCCCGCGGGCGGAGAAACGCGTGTCCTGCAGGGCTGATGATATGGGCCTGCATTAAATTCTACTCTACTATGCATTTAATTCAGTTTTTAGAATTTTTATGTATCTTTTTTTTTTTATCATGTTTGACTGCTTGACATTAGAATAGTAGGAATGAGTTTTTTTATAGAACTAAGTTATCATTACAAATTTGTAACGTAAATTTCAGCTTTCACTCCTAGGGTACGATTCAGTGGTCAATTCTTTTTTTCGACTCCATTTACGCTTGCAATGATTTTTATAGTAAATATGATTTATTTTAAAGTAATCTTGATATCGGTGTTATTGTGTGGGAAAGGAGAGTAATTTAAGTTAATACACTGACAATGGTAATGAAATTATCAACTTGTATCGAATTTCCACTAGAAAAAATGTGTTTGATTGTAGAGTGGAAAATAACGTACTCTATACAGCTAGGAACCAGTTTGTATCGAGTGATACATTATTTAAACAAGGTGCAATAAAAATCTCATATCTCTGAATTCGTGTCTGTAATCTTGTTTCGGTTTTCTGTTTATATTTCATTTAATCCTTTCAACCCTGAGAGTGGACAGTAATTTCTCCATACATTTTTATTGCCGAGTCATTTGATAAATTCATGAGAGTAAAGGAAATGATCACCAACCTAAGAAGCTCTGATTGTTGAAATAATTCTCCTTATCAGTATCAAAGGGAATGCGTAATAAAGAGTATGGAGAATATGGCCACTGATGTTGAAGTTCATGTTTGTTGTGGCAACACGCAAATTGATGCTCTCACGAGTCATTTTCCCCTAAACTTTTCGAAAAAGTAAAATTTTCAAAACATTTTGTCAGTAACCTACTGATAATGGCTTTTCCATGCAGCGGGTAAACCTTTCGGTCCCAAGATCCATTAGTAATTCTCCCTACTGTGCTATACAATTCTTATCTCGATCATCGAAAATTTTCTTAAATTGATGCATTTCTTTACTCTTATCACCTGTCTGCATGATATTGTATTGATAATGTAAGGAGAAACTCTGTCTTAGTCACTCGTGGGACTTAAGGGTTAAACTAAACCAAAAGTATTGCATCGGCTAATTAGACCCTAGTTAGATGTCACAAGAGGTTATTAGAACCTCAAGTACACGAATGTACCTGGCCGTTAGCATTATTTGCTTTTGGTTGAGAGGAAGATGCCACTTTTCTAACTCTACTTTAGGGCTTAACAAATTAAAATATAATTCAATTCCTGATTTCTTTCGATGCCTCATTGAGGATTTCCTTTGATAGTTCTTGCTAGTTCAGCCTTCAGCATTCCGGTTTACAATAATTGTAGGTGAGTTGGAGTGGTAAGATCTCCGTGCTTATGTATTACGATTTATTTTAAAGCTTAAAATGAGAACTTTGGAACGTTAATGGAACATTGTCGTTTGATCTTCAAATGTGACTTCGTTCAATGTAATGAAGTTATGTTCCTTTAAGCTTACCTTATTCAGAAAGATGCCTAACATTTTACTTAGGGAGGATAAAATTTGTTGGAACGAATTCATAAGAATTGTAGGCCGTCAAGTCCGCCACATTGAAGTTCTGCCTTTCGCAAAATTTGTTATGTCCTGTTAGTAAATAGTGGATTATTTGTGTGAAATTGCCGTTGCCTACTGTAATGCAATCCCCTCCATAGATGAAATTGTCAAACCATTCGAACCTAGCAAACCATTTATAAGCATACAGGCAGTAGATTTCAAATGAACTAAAATGTGACTGAAACTGAATAATAACTCCGCTGACAAATTTTCTGGCGTTTTTTAAAATATATTAGATAAAAAGATATTCTTGGAGCCTATGTTGCGGTAAGTCCTCTAATAGTTAGTTCAGGTCAGATCCATCGTTTTAAGTGTTTTTAATGAATTTAATTGAGTTTCACTGCGACGGAATGTTCCCGAAAGTCTGTGGAAAGTTCAACTTTGAATTCTACGAACTTCATTCAGTTCTACAGTTTAAAGATAAACGCATTTAGGACTAGACAGTTTAAGCTTTGAAAAGGGATGTATTTCTTTTCACAAACTGACCTAGATTAATTTTCTGTTTTTATGTCATCGTGTTCAAACCGAATTTCATCATCAATTTTCTTGATCCTCATTTTTAGACGTTATAGTTCACTAGACCAAGACTTATAAGATAAACCCAGTTTTTTGAGAGAGCCATATATCTCACAAATGAAATTAAAAACAGATATCAGAGGCGTATCAACATGGAAGTCAGAGGAGTTTGATAAATTTTAGTGATGTGAAAGTCATTGTTATTTAGTATTACAATTGTTACACTTTGTCTCAAAGCACCTATTTTCCTCGTACCTTGAAAAAGCTCGATTTAAAAACACTCATTTACGGCTGACCCTAAATTTTTAACACCCTCCAACGGGCCGCTGCAATTCCCTTAAATATTTTATTTACAAGTAAACAAATTCCATACATCTTTGTTGTTTTTGCTGTTGCTATATGACAAACTATAGGATTCACAACCGTATATTACTTCATTGTACTGTACACAAATACAACAAGGATGCGTACTCTACAAACTGGTCGAATGTACTTTTGACAGCAGTAAGTCTGTCGAATCTCGATAACGTTTTATATTTTTCGCGCTAAAGAGTCATCGCCTCGTGAAATTTAAGAATCCATAACTAGAACTTGTAGAAATGTAGAATTCAAGCGCTTATCAAACGCGTATAGAAATTGCATTCAGATAATATTTAACGACCACCTGCAAGGGTTTACAGCTGAAGACATATTACGCGTGCGCCCTGAATTTCCTTGACAATGACTTGAATGACAGCTTCGAAAAGTTTAAGTTTTCTGCATGAAATTTTCAATCGCCTAAGGCTTTCGAATGCAAATCACTCGTCCTTTCTCGCCGCGCGACCAAATGCAAATAGTGAATATAAACATTGCGAGAGTTAGACAAGCTTTTCTGGCAAAGAGCCTTTTTCGTGGAGCAAAAAATCGATTTTTGTCGTCTGGTTTGTACTGATCAACGAATTGCAGACGGGTAAATTGATCTCATAACAATTTCAACCACAAGGAATAGAGATGATTCGCGGAAAATCATACTGGTTGAAAGCATATGTTCAATTGCTTGTTTCTTGTTGACCAAGGTTGAAAGAACCACGCACCTGTCGAGTGAGAAATTTTCGAATTTCTTGGCTCGGATTTGTTACGGAGTTTTTGCCCGCAAAACCACAAGTGCACCAACGTGGACTGTTAAAATAATCTTTTCTGGGATTTGTGGCAGAGTTGGGGTGAGAAAAAAACGCCCAGCGCCGATGAGGAATTCCCTTTGGAAATGAATGAGTTGAATACGGTTGCAGTCAAGGAAATTGCTAGCATAAGGGAAGAAGAAAAACTAGACAAAGAAGAGGAGGAA
This sequence comes from Pocillopora damicornis, assembly GCF_964200805.1. Classification (NCBI taxonomy): domain Eukaryota; kingdom Metazoa; phylum Cnidaria; class Anthozoa; order Scleractinia; family Pocilloporidae; genus Pocillopora; species Pocillopora damicornis. The sequence continues at coordinate 8,454,737 of NC_142679.1, read as the reverse complement.
CCAAGCATGCAAGATGTGGAAATTCCGGGCAGTTCAAACAACGTGCAAGATTGTGAGCTGCACAAGCAACGCAGTCAAACATCGTCCTCGCCGCCGCAAACAGCGAAACGAAAAGATCGCATAAGCATTAATGTTGGTGGTATCAGACACGAAACGTATCGTAGTACACTAAAAAATATTCCCGACACTCGTTTGTCGTGGCTTGCAGATGCCTCGCCTGGTTCCGTAGACTATGATGCGGATATGGGAGAATACTTTTTTGACCGCCATCCAAGCGTATTTTCTAATGTTTTAAACTATTATCGCACGGGATATCTTCATTGCCCGTTGGATGTTTGTGGACCTTTATTCGAAGACGAGCTGAATTTTTGGGGAATTGATGATCAGCAAGTGGAGTCCTGTTGCTGGTTAACGTATCGACAACATCGAGATGCACAAGAAACGCTCGCTGCGTTCGAAGGAGTGGAATTCGAAAACGATTTTGACGATGAAGAACAGCCTGATTTTGGCCGATACGGCTTCACATTCGCGGCGGAAACCGAACCAAATGTAACTTGGTGGCAGAAATATCAGCCGCGAATTTGGACTTTAATGGAGGAGCCGTATTCTTCAAAGCTTGCGAAGGTTAGTGTAAATTATAATTTAAAGGCACAAGGCCGTTTTGGAAGTGGTGAGAAACCCTTAGAAACCATTTCAATTTGAGCTCATTTAAGAAATAAAAAATAATACGCGCGCTGTATCGCAAGATTTTCAAAGTTACAATTAAACTCCCAACGGCACTTTTCATAGCAATGAGAGGAAAACTAGGTTATGTTCGAAGCCACGAATAAGTTTTGAAGGATATTTTCTAATTGTTGCAATAAACGGTAGCGCGCCTCGAAAAGCAAGGTCATAAAAGAAACCTTATATACGCCCGAAGCCTGTTTTACTCATGGATGAAAAATCGAATCTTCTACAATACATTTGTAGTTCGGCTTGAGTACTTTAATCGAAGTCACAAACCGCTCGATTTTAAACTTTTAACCGCGATCTATTGACGTAAATTACCCGCGAAAAATAGAAGAACTCTTAGATCCACGATATTTCGTTGAATTCATCAGTTTTCGAAACATCATGGGTGATTTTTTCAACTTTAAGTCATATCTCGCTCGGAGATGTTTACGTTATTTCCCGCGGAGCAAGCACGTATATATACAAAATATAGTATGGACAATTTGTCGCGTGAAAAAGTTCTAAACCTCAATCATAAATATTGTGAATAAAATGCTAGTGAGCTTTCGTAAACTGTAGAAGTCATCTTTTTGGGGTTTTCGTTGAATGAAAAGACGAAAATTTCTGACCTTTTGAAGAGGGTGATATTTAAAATTCATATTTAAACTAGTATTTCGCTCCGAATATTTTAACGCATAACACAATAACAGTGTTGAAATATAAAGCTACAAAGAAGGATCTCTCTGAATCGCGATCAGATTTCATTTCGCACAGGCGGTTATATTTAGATGCACAGACTTAAAAGGGGTAAAAAAAACGCATCAACTTCGATTGAAATTTTGTAACTACCTTGTAACATGAGTAAGCCGTACCCACAGATAGGAAATAAAATATTTATGAGACAGAGTGCCTCAATGATTGCTTTATACAAGATTCCTGGTGAGCTATGAATTCTTGTAATCCTGGAAATTATAGTCTGCTCGATTTAATCAAGGTCTAAATTCTTCACGTAATTGGTGGCTTTAGAAGTATCTCCTGTTTAACAAGCGAGCGGATAAAAGACTCAGATGGAAATTATTCCTTTATTTTAACGAAGAAATGGCGATCCTTGATTTTTAGTAAAACGTTTTTTCTTTATCTCTCAAGTTCTTTACTATTTCACCAGTCTCCCAGCATGTCTATTGAATAATTATCGTTTAAAACACGAAGGGGCGATTTAGAAACTGAAGTATACTTATCTTATTCAAAAAAATTCAAGAGATCTGAGTCTCTTTTTCTCTACAAAACGAAATTTTATTCCGATTTTTAATATACTTGTGGCCCTCAAAGCTTGGACCAAAGTTTACTTTTTTGTAGGAAAACGTATTTGGTTGTGACGTTCAAGTAGTTAATTTACAATGCTGGTGTACTATAAATCGAGTCTAAGTGCTGCTGGTTGGTTCCAAGCGAAATTTAATCAATTCAGCTATAGAGGAAATGTGAGTTAAATTCACGTTGTGAAGTCCAGAGTGCTGAGAAAATTTAAATCTTCTTCGGAAGAAAATTGCTTTCAAAAGCCATTAAGTGCTTGAGTCGTGCGGATGAAAGATTATCAGGAACGAATTTTCGTTCGCTCGTTTATTTTCAGTATTTTTGTACTCGCTGTGAGACATACTCACATTCAGTTGGATTCATCTTACTTTCGTTCTGCTGTGATGGACGGAAAACATATTTCACTGTGGTGATTTATCGGTGTTATGGAAATAGGGCATTCGTTAGTCGTATCACTAGAACCCGGAGCTAAGTAGATACATCAAAAAGAACTGTCTGGTGAATTGAAATTATGTACGATTTATGAAACGAGAATTCTTCACAATAAAGAAGGGAAAACGCACATAAATGATTTAGCTTACTGTTGGCAAATATTTATTTTAAGAAAATTCTCCGAGTATAGAGATTTCAAAGCCAGTTATTAGAAGGTGAATGTATTTAGATACTATAAGTACACAATGTTGACGGTTGCCACTAGTTACGCTTCTAATACCGACCAATCTGAAGACCTTGCGCTCGCCGAGAAGAACAATTTGCTGATAACAATTTTGATAACATATTTCGCGTCGGTTCGATCTCTAACTTAAACCATGTTGCAATCGACGGAGTTTTGTACTGGTGATGATTTGATACCGTGGGAAAAAGAAATACGCTGCGATTTTTAACGTCAGTGACTAAAAACTAAACCAATAGTAAAAGTTTTTGTTGTTTGAAATTGGCGTATTTCACAGCCCAGGCAGGGCTGAACGGCTTCTTAGTCAAGTAAAATAACTCTCGAAGTCATTTTTAACACTGGGTCTGTTTGTCCTAAAACGCTCTTCACAAACGACATGTTAATTAGTTGTTTCTCGGGATCAAACCTCGTAGCTAAGAAACGACATAACAAAGGATCTATGCGTACCAACGTTACCAGTTGCCCACGTCGACCATATATTAATATATTATAAGACGAACTGGCTCGAAGGCGTTCGTATTACCTTGAATACAGAGAAAAAATGAAGACAAGCAGACTGGGGGAGGGAGGTGACACTACTCTAGTTGAGAAAAAGAGAGAAATATGAGCAGAGAAATGATTTCCTAAACATAATTTAGTACCGCGCGAGAGCACAAGCAAAATACTTAAAAAGCTTTCAGCTAGTTTAAATGTTTTAAGTGATTTGGGTTGACAAAACCGCCGAAGAATATTCTTAAAGCTCAAATGTTTCTTTCCCAGTCTGAACTGACCAGTTTTATTCTAGCTTTGATTTCATTCCACGAGGACCGTTGAAAACGTGTATTTCTTAATGTTTGATAAAACTTAAATGGTGATCAATTTGTTTATGTATTCAGGTCATTGCATACACGACACTGACACTGATCGTCCTGTCAGTGATCTTGTTCTGTTTGGAGTCCATACAATATTTCCGTGAGGTAAAACCCAAGCTTCAAATCTTGGAAGCTATCTGCGTTGCCTGGTTTACGCTGGAACTTTTGGTTCGATTCATCTTTTGTCCACATAAATTGGCATTCTTCAAAAAAGTTATGAACTGGATAGATTTTTTGGCGATCGTGCCGTTTTACGTCAGCCTATACCCAGCTACAGAGAACAGTGACAACGTGGAGATCTTGAATATAATTCGGCTCATCAGAATTTTCCGGATTTTCAAACTTTCTCGTCACTCATCTGGGCTTCAAATCTTGGGACACACTTTGCGAGCAAGCGTGCGCGAGCTACTTCTACTAATTTCGTTTTTGATCATCGGAGTTGTCCTATTTGCTAGTTTAATTTATTACTGGGAGAAAGACGTTCCCAACACGAAATTCTGCGACATACCAAATTGCTTCTGGTGGGCCGTGGTTACCATGACGACCGTGGGTTATGGTGACATGGCACCCATAACGCCTATGGGTAAATTTATCGGCAGCATTTGCGCGGTCTGTGGAGTGCTGACGATAGCACTTCCGGTTCCTGTGATTGTCAACAATTTTTCTTTGTATTATTCTCACGCCCAGGCGAGACTTAAATTACCGAAGAAGCGACGTCGAGTTCTCGTTAATGCTCCGAACGCTCTTAAGGCGTCGGCCGTCGTCGAGAATGGAATGAGTGGTGATTCCAATGGCAGCTCTGATAGCGGCTGCACTGAGAACAGTGCTGCAAATGGTGGAAGGAAGTGTAGTCTTCTGATTACTGATGAACTCAATGAAGTTAAACCCAGACGGCCTGTGAGGAGGGATAGTCATTTGTTTAATAATACATCAACTTCCAATGGAGATGTTGCTGCTACCGCTGCCACAACAAACAACAGCAGTCGACAAAATTACGCCATGCAGAAACGGCTGTCAATGAGACCTACAGTACCCACCCTACCGGAAGTGGAATGAAACCAACGATACCAAACCTAGCGGATGTGAAATGAACCCTTCCCGAGATTACGTGTCATCTATGGAGGTAAGGGAAGTGGGAGAGAAGTTAAACACTTCCCCCTCCCCCCTCCCCCCTCCCCCCTCCCCCCCCAAACCTACCCCCAGAAGACTTTCATTGAAACGAAGTGCGAGAGCGTGAGAGCAATAAGTCAAAAGCACGACCCACTGTCGTAACAAGGGGAAGAGTGCTTGGGTATAGGTGTCGTCGGCTACTTAGCCAGTAAAATCGTATCAAGCGTGCTTTAAGTAAAACCCAGCCTTGACATCATTTTTAAACGTATTCTTGAGAGAAGATTTGGTGTCTTCATTGCACGCGAATTAATATATCAAAGACATAGTTGTGCTTTAAATATATCGAAACTTAATGGCTTAATGGATCTTAAGTGAGCGAAAATGTTTCTTGTAAACAAAAATATTTGTTTACACATTTGTAATATTGTTTATTCATTTCATAAAAATGTGAAATTCAGTAGCCCTTGGATCTATAAAGCATCTTTGCTCGGATGAAACAAAATCTGACACTTTCATTATCTTCAGCTCATAGGTCATCGTTTTATAGCTCAACTTAACTGAGCTTATTAATGGTTAATACATTTTATGAAAATGTGTTGGGACTGGCCGAGTCACACAAAAAAAGACGATTATAAGGGAAGATGGCTTTTGGCTTAAAAGTGCTTTTTAAAAAAGGATATTTGGAATCAATAACCCTATGACGTAACACCGCTAACCGTTAATGGTTCCTTTAGGGTCAGTTTAGTTGCCTGGCAGCATCATTTATTAAACGGGGAAGACGTCATTATTTACAATTTTGTGAAATGTAACCATGCTTTCGTATCGAAGGGATGTTAAGGACGATCTTGAAATGGTAATGACGGAAATTTGGTTCTCGTGGCAACAGAGTGATAAGCATGCAGAATGTCACTTGAAGCTTCCTTCTTCGAAAGATTGGCAACGAAGTACACAACTTTTTTATTGACAATACCTATAAATACCGTAAATTCCCAAAAAAGTGATGAGCTATGACGTTGAATACTAACCTAAATTTAATTTGACAAGGACATTCTTTTCTCTAAAATAATTAAATTTGGGAGGTGTTGACAGATTCGAAATATCGTTCTGTAATCAATAAAAAGGGCGCTTGCAACAAGATTGGGATCTCAAATTGTCCACTAAGCATTGATAACTAGGTGTCATCGCAAATGTTTATCACCTGAAAGGTTTTTAGACCGAACATTATAAATCAAGTGGCGATGAAGATTGTATTTAAAAATTGCAATGTAATTAGATTTTTTTCGACAAAAGCACACATTCCTAGTAACGTTTACAAATCATAGAAAAGGTCACATATAAAGTCACATACAATAACAGAATACATATGTGACCAAGAGTTTATATATCCCTAAATGTACAAAGTGTATATAGTTCATAACTGTCACTTGAAGACTATTTTCCTAGTAAGATAGCCAGACAATCCAAAAGTTAAGAAACATGTCGAGTAGATTTTTGTAGATGTGTAGTTGAACTAAGACATAAAGTTTGAATAAATCACTTTTAGATAGTTGGACTCGTTGTGTATATTTCCTTTGTGTCTTGTTTTCCTAATAAGAATTGTTCGAAAGAGTAATGTGTTCTCTGTAGCTTTCTGTATGTATATAACTTAAGTTATTTAATAGCTTATATCGATATGAACAGACAGACTGAGACTGCAGCGAATCACGATGTACGTTCGTTTATTGAACCGTGTAACAAAGCTGATTATTGCAATCTGATTCGCTACCGAAACGAGGTTTTTCACGGAAGAGAGGAGGGGGGAAACTGCTGCTCGACGGTGAGGTTAACTTATATGCACCAATCGGTAATACGAAGCACCAAGGGACCAATCCGTGCCAGGGGTAGGGTGGGGAGGGGGAGAGGAGGTTGAGCATCAAATGATTTTCAGGGGAAACGGAAGGGGGATTAGTCGTCGTCAACAGAGTATAAAGGATGGGAGGAGGCAATTGAAAATTGAATCCCAGTTAACTGCCAATGAAGAGGAGGGAACATTAAAAATATTACAGAGCCACGAGCTCCTGACACTACACTCTCTCCACTGTTAAAAGGAAACCAGCCGTTTTAAGATTGAATTTGATCGGTAAACCATGATGCAACTTTGTACGACAACATATAACTGGGGTCAACTGAAAAATGGACTCAATACCTAATTTTTAAAACTTAAAAAAAATTGAGTGAAGTTGCGTCGATTAAACTAAATTTCTATAAACAGCAGATTAAATGCTTTTACATGCATCGACACAGCTAATAAACTGAGCACATTTGCCCAAAAGTACTGAATTAAAACTCGTCGTGATATGTTTGACCAAACTGTGTGACGTAGCTCCCGGCAAAGATCTCATGACTTGTGACAAACTCATCTGCTGTTAGTTTTCCATCCTGGGAATATAAAATTCATATACAGTTAATTTTTTTTAATAAGAGAATGTAAAAGGCCTATATTCTCTTGTCTATTATATGAATTTTCACGCTAAAAAATATTCGAAATTCTGTAAGTAATAAACAACGTTTGTTTAAATGGAGACATTTTTTCTGCCAACATAAATTTGTAGAGTTGTTTTCCAAGTGGACATAAATGCCTGCTTCAGGAAGTTAAACCAGGCTAAAGTACGGATTTGCGCTATAGACTAGCAAGGATAACGTTAACAAAGATATATCTAATGTCGTATGCGCAATTTTCAATCGAATGTTGAAAGAAATCCAGGACTGCTTAGGTTTTGCTCAATCTAGCTGTATTTCTCTCCCAACAACCGGCGCCTTTTTCTCAACCAAGCAAATTCAAAGCTTTAACCAATGGTGACTTGGTATCTCAAATTTTCCTGCACTTCAGACAGTTAACTTGGATTTACGAGTTCTGGTTGGCTCCAAGTGATTTTTACCCTTGTTGTGATTGGCTGCTGAGATCACTTCGGTTTTGATTTTACTACATTCCATCGAGTGTAAGAGAACTTTTCGATTGAAAGTCGTAAAAAAAAACTAGAATAGTCCCAACAGCCAATCTGAAAACAGAAAATACCCTAAAGAGCTAAATGATAAGTCAAAGTGCAAACGCCTTAAGCGCGGGAAAGCGCGGGAAAGCGCGGGAAAGCGCGGGAAAGCGCGGGTGGCCGAGCGGTGATTGGTTTAAGGTTTGCATCTGATTGGCTGAGACTAGCGCAAGTTTCTGGACTGATTACGTAGCGTAGTGAAGCAAAACAAACGCAGTCCCGGAATACTTGTTGAAGTAGGATTGTCCATAATTACCTTATTCATGTCTGCATACTCTATTAAATGCTGAGCCTCTCCCAGCGCTTTGTTAAAGTTTTTCGGCCTTCTCCATTCTTCCATTTCTTTCTGAAAAGTATTATTAGCAATGATCAAGAAAGTGTTACTGCCTTGCGAATGTTAGAATCCAAAATGAGGGGACGTGCTAAAAAATCCACAAGCTTAACTGAACTTGGTAATCAAAAAGTTAGCGAGGCAGCTGGACATTACAGTTTTGCCTCTTACCAGGTTAAGGAATCCATCGTGGTCGACGTCGTATTTTTCATTGAAGTCCGCTATGTACAGGGTATTGAATGCTAGCATATCGATGTAGGCTGCAAGATGAAATTGAAAACTGTGTCACTAGCGTGCTGTTACTTGAAAAACTGGAAATTACTCAGGTAAAAATTTAGTGTTAGGAGGAAGCTAGACAAATTTCAAACGCTTCTCTTGTGCTGTGGAAATTGTTCGATGCGGCAGATTTCAAATGGAGAACAGTGTTGTATAATAGCAAACTCTATTCATAATTCGTACGCGTCGGAAGTGACTAGAAAATACTCATTTGAATCGACTCGATCACTTGAAATTAATGAATTTACGAGTGGTGGATTAAACAGCGCTATTCATTGGACCCTTACAAGTGTGTATGCAGACGCCGCATCCAGGCTTGAAGTGATGGTTATGTATGTACGTATGTTTATGTAATGTGATCCAGTTTCGTACGCACCATCTCCCATGTCTTCACTTCATATAGTTTATTTGGTAGAGCGAACATTAAGTACGGCGTTTGACAAGGCCAGCGTAATAGCACCTTAATATAAGTTTACATCCCACACAAGGGCATGTATTACTTACATTTCATTTAATGATTATCATCATTGAAATTCAATAACTAAGACTACTTATCTAAATCATTTACCCAAATATTCGTCCAAAGATAGGCGACCATCTTCGTCCTTATCATATCGATCGAGTATTTCCTGGGAAAAAACTATAGCGTTAGTGTGAATTGCCTGGTTTCTTAACGATGTTTTAACCCTTTGGTCCCTAAAAGTGACTTGCATCCAGTTTCTCCTTACAATATCACAGCTGAATCACATATTGAGGTCCCGAGAATAAAGAAAACGATCACCAGCTAAAGAAACTCTTGATTGGTAAATAAATTCTGCTTGTCAGTAACTTATGAAATGTATAGAGAAGAGTATGGAGAATGTGCATACTGATGTTAGGGTGTCAAAAAAAACCATGAAAACCAAACAAGGAAAACCGGTTTACTCACCACAGCAATATAGGGCAACATGATTTCATGTTCTTTTGGATGGTGAAAATATTCGTACTCCTGCCTGTTTAGCATACCATCTTTGTCTTGGTCACTGTACCGCCATTTCTTCTTATCAAACAAGACATACTTTTCCAGATTTGATCTTTCCCATTTAATGTGCATGTCTGTGTGACAAAAATGTCAGTGATTGGTAAAAAAGGAAAGTCGAAAGATATTAGTGCAATTGACAATTGACTGTTTAAAAACCATAACCAAAGTAATTGCAGCGATCAATCAGAGCAAAGGTTTACATAATCATAAGCCAATGAGAACTCAAAGTAAAAAGAAGCAAACTGTATCTGATTGGTTCTGGGGATGGCGCAAGTTTTTTTCGAACCATTTACAGAGCAAAGTTAAGTAAAATCAAAGCAATCCCGGATCACCTTCGACACGCAATTGAAAATTTCTCTAAAACGGAAGCACATAGCAGATCAGGCATTGGTGATGCATGTTTCGTCAGTCTGGGCCATAGACAGTTTTGTCTAAACAATGATGTCATGAAACATAGCGTCACGGTCCAATTTTTAATACTTACCGTATTTATTCGGCTGTAAGCCGTGACCCCAAACTTTGTACGTGTAGACTCGGCATAACGAGAACCAAAAATAAATCGAAAACAACCGGCAATTAGCCGAGACCCATTCATTATTACAAGACTGAATTGTTGACTATGGGGAAACCTAACATTTTTTTTAAAAAATCACATCAATAAATGAGGCTTAGACGATGGTGATTTATGGTGATTTAATATGCAAAGACAAAAAAGCTAACTATTCAATTGAAAAGCAACGAATCATAACATGAATTGATGTGATCCAAAAAATCAATTTAAACCTAATTGTGCTGTTAAGCGGCAATACCGGTACCTACACATCCGTAGTGTCTATCAAACAATCCCGTGTTCGCAATCGTTTATTTCAAGTCAAGTTGTCATCATGCTTAAGGCACGTCGCGCGTCATACAACCTCGCGTTTAAACTTAAAATAGTCACCGAAGCAGAGGCTGTTGAAAATAACTCTGAAATGGCATCAGTGAGTCCATGGTCCGTCGCTGGAGTAAAGATCAAGCAAACCTTTTTAACGGCGACATTAAATTGTCAGCGAAACGGAAGACGATGGCACGCTTCACGCCGAAGTATCCGGAGCTCGATCAAAGAATACTGGAATGGTTGACAGAGCGGAGAAGCTAAGTTTTTTGTCAAACATTGATTTTGTATTTTAAATCAACAGAGGAATGATCAAGAAGTAAATCAATCAGCTGATTGCAGAGTGAATGTGAGTTGAATGTGTGACTCGTAGTATCGTAGTATCATGTGACAAAATTGTGTAAGAAAGATTCTCATTGGCCAGTTTTTACAAGTGTCAAAATAAATTCAAGAGGTGTCTAATTTTTGTCCTTTTGATCATATGGTGACCTTCTCACTTCGTTTTGCTTAGGAATAGCTGTTAGCGGATTGATGCTACGTCTAAAGACAAAAGAATTCAGCGAGGATCCCGAGTTTAAAGCGTCCCTCAGCTGGTACCAGAAGTGAAAGCGCCGCCATTCCGTCAACCTTCGGTCCGAAACAACACTCGCTCAGCGTCTCCCAGAAGATTTGGAGTAGCAAACAGTCAAGTTCTATCAATTTGTAATCACATCCCGTCAGCGTCACGGTTATTCCCTATCAAGAATCTTTAACATGGACGAGACACCGATGCGGTTCGAACTACCATCTAGTCGCACACTCGAATTCAAATTCAAAGTTAATAACCAATGATTGCATATTGTGTTTTTTACTTTAGTTCGGCTAACAAGTAAATACATCCCGACTGAGTAGAGTTTCCATGCGCTGGAAACATTTTTTTTCAAAAACTTTCGGCTATAAGTCGAGACCCCCTCTAGAGCCCAAATTTTAATTCACTTCAGTTTTAATTTGTGTAAAAATCGCTCGGCTTATATTCGAATAAATACGGTAGGCTAGCCCCAAATTTTAGTTCCGCATTTTTGTCTCTGATATTTATGGCCTCCTGAGTCATCTTGGCTTCTGCCAGCTATCAATTTTCTCAGTATTCTTAAAGGTCCTTTTGTTTTTCGTTTCATCTCATGAATGATCGTATATCCTTTTTGAGAACAGTTTGTCGACTTTATAACAAATGACTGTCAGTAAGACAGTCTGACAAAAATTATTGTAAAACGAGCTTCTAAAGTGATATCGATCAGGACTCTGAGGAAAGTCATCCCAAATAGGTCCGCTTGGCGTGCAAACGAACACTATCAAGTCCGGGAAAACTCAGATCGGCAAAAAGTTATTTCGACCCTAATCAATCTATTTTTGAGGATAAGTCATCGTGAACAAGACTGACCTTGTGTGAAAGAGGGCGCCCCGCAGATCAAGCAAAGAAAAAACTAGCGGCTAATGCTGGTCGAAGTGTGTTCCCTGAAATTATCGCATTACTACCTCTAATACGAGACATTTCCTTTAACATTCACGTGGAAATTGCAGATGATATTGTATTAAATATGTAATTTCATTGGTTGCTACTTTCCACGAGGCAGGTAGAATTTGATAAACAATGCGAGTAAAATACGTATATTTGTAACACATAGCGGGGTACGAGAATAGATATCACGTCTGTCACGAAATAGATAAGTCAATGATGTCTGAAGTTTGTTGTTCCGACCCCTTCGCGTTCCGACCCCTTCGCATTACGACATGGCCGCCACGAAAAAGCCAGCAAGAAAAAGTATCGACCCAATCCTCCCTCGGCCACATAGTTTGTTTAGTTTTGTCATGAACAATGTTATCGCAGGAAATTAATAGTATGGACAAAACTGTCTATAGTACGGACTGCTCGCGAAAACGAAAAGTTCAGCCTAAAGTTTTGTCGCACTGACATCGCTGCCATTTTCCCAAACTATTAAGTTCAAAGACGATCAAAAAATTATGCTTTTTCCACGGAACAAACACTCGAGCGGATCAAATTATTTACGATCTGTCTTGTTCGAATCAATCCAGTGTCAGCAAGAAAATATAAATTAACAGTCACTTACAGGAACAGAGTTTGGACAAATTCAATGTAATCTTGAATTGCAAATTTGAAAAACTATCCTTTTGGCTCCGCTTAAAATACTATGTTCTTATTAACCAAGTGGGAGGGCCGGACGGGAAATTTTGGCTCGAGGTCATGACGTACGGACAGCGCAGCGACCGCCTCGAAAGACACTTTATCGAAATTCTCGTTATCATTTCTAAGGGAGGATCAAGTTTGACCCTCGTCTCCTGGCGTTACTCATACCCACCCTCCTCAGTAAATCCAAATGTTCTAGTCATGTACTCCTTCCACGTGACCTTGTCATTGTTATTCATGTCCAGGTCTCTGAATATGGCGTCCACGTCCTCATCAACGGTCCACTTCTGCATCTTATGTCGAACCCAGATCTCCAACTCAGCCTCCTCTACGAAGCCGTCTTTGTTGATATCAATACGGGGCACTAGCATTCTGAATGAGAAGAAAAAAAAAATATTTTGGGAAGAACTAATAAAAAACGTTCTTATCATGGTGAAATATTATATAAGCCACCACGTGCTAATGATACTGACATGGCTAACGGCTCATCAAGGACATTTACTGGTGACGCATTGAAAGAGGCAGGTTTGGTGTCAGAATAATTATTTCATGAAGCAAATCAAAACGAGTGAAATTTGAAAGACACAATATGCTTTAGAATATTCACACAGCTGTTTTTATTTACTTACTAAATGATATTTTAGTATGATAATGAGCAGCGTACAGCATGCGTGTCATTGATTATTTTTTTCGTGAATTGGAATAAATCCTTCCAAATTTATTGAGGAATAATCTAAGCTTTTGTTTTCTATTCAGTTTAGAATTTTATTCATTGACCTGAACTAAAGCTTAATACTCTTGAGTAGCAGTTTTAGTTGACAAGCGCAATCACCCAAGAGGTATATACATCATTGTCTAGTTGTTCAAGTCACAGAGAAAATTTTCGCCGAGATAAAAACTTTACGTAATTAGATACCACTCAAGGATCAAACCGAACAACTGCCTAGTAGTCACATCGTTGAAAAATAAATTTTCCGTTATAATATGTACCAATTTAATTTTTTTTAATTTTAAAACAGTGCTCTCCTTTATTTTAACACCGATTTTCACCAAATAACAATAGTTCATACATCATTTTTTGTTGCAAAGTTTGTACATTTAACTAGAAATGTTTTATAATTATTAAATTTCTCATTAAGCTTTTTCATACAAGGTATGTACGAGGTACCTGAGCCGTCTCCTGGACTCTTGAGGGGAAAGTTTGTCAAATTCTTTGGCCATCTTCTCTCCAAGGAAGGCGATATGATCATCCTGGTCACTATGTGTGCGTCCACCAAAGCTGTGTTCAGAATGCTCTACGGATAAATCAACTAGAAAAACAAGAACCGCGATAAAAAATAGAGAATTTTGCGACTCCATATTACAAGCGCTCGTTATATTAGGAATCTCCTAGAGGAATACGAAATCGATTACTTGTGTTGTTCATTTACGGAGCAATGTTTAGTCAGCCGTGACGCGTGGTTCAACCACAGGTGCGCCACGTTCTCGACCCGGTTGTGGACTGGATACTAGGACTTTCTGGTCTCTCTTATAGCCGATCACCATTGTATAACTGAATGTGTATGATTTGTAAACGGCAATATGGACTGTTATACTACTCTATTTCTCATCTATTTTCACTGAAGATGTTTCTTTGATTTTACAGAAAACTGTAGACAGCTCCATTGCTTTTAAATCATGACGAGATAGAACTTTCGATACGGTTGCAAAACGAGTCGGGCTAAACTGTATTTTTTAATCATTTTTCGTCCGCTCTCTTATCTCTATTTCAGCGAAAACAGCGAAAAAAAATCATATTTCCTTACAGGAATTAACCGATTCATGAAGATAATTTTCAGATCAACACTTTTTACAGTTTATGATATTACACTCGCGGTTCCAGTGATGTGAAGTACTTCCGGTCTTAGTGATAAAATTCGCGAATATGGCTATTCAAAATAAATTCCTAGATATGGGTGTTCACGATCCGTTTTAAGATATAAATGTCGAACAAAACGAAATTGGAAATTTGCAAGTTTGTTCTTTTAAAAATGGTTTTAGACGCCAAAAAGAGTTCGTCAATTTCGGTATCGTAAGTAATTATGATAAACTTGTCAAAAATACAGCATGTATCGATGAAAGAACCCCGATCCATTTCCTTTATTCTGGTATCAATCGATCTTATCTTACAACAAGTCTGGTGACGTCTTTTGATGAGTTTTCGAAACAGCGAGTTTCAACAAGATTGGCAATGCCTAGAAATGGAAGAAATTAGTCGTCGTTGCTTGAAACAAAGCCTGATAACTGGGCAGTGTTACAAGAAGTGTTTAGCGCCACAATTTTGGAAATATTTTGTTCATTGAACATTAAGATGTTTAGCAGTTTTAAAGTTTCTAGCAACTTCATATTACACTTTGAGAAGTAGAGAAGTGAGGACAAGAGAGAAACCGTTTCAACTCACAGAAAGGAAACCATTTAAAAGTCGTGTACTTTGTACTACATGTTGCGTTGGTGTTGTGACGTCATTTAGCGCAAATGTATCCTTACAGCTGTCTCTATTTATCCTAGTGTTACTTTGTTCACTTCCTTTGTAGGAAGAGATATTTATGGTAAAGTAACTGTATTACTGACAAGAAAGAGGTCAGGGTCTATCGCGGCGGTTTTCTGCGTTCCAGCGGTTGCTTTGAAAAAGTTGAGACGACAAAGGGGACAGGGGAGGGGAGGGGAGGGGGGAAGCCACGGTGGCAATGATAAATGTTCAGGGTGGGTTTTCCATCTATCTCTAGTCTATACCTCTTCAAATTATATATGTTTTCACTAGGATATTGTCAAAATAAAAGCTGTTCAATGAAACTTTAAACCAGTGGTACATATTTTTATCCACTTAGTCATCATAGCGAATGCTTGAGGTATTGTTCTAATTCAAAATATGATACACTACGATATACTGAAACAATTTTCCTATATATGGAAACAGGAAGAAGTAAAGAAATTCGCGGTCACACCAACCAAGCCAGCTAGGGAGATGAAAGATGAATTGCTTAACATAGAAGAGGGCTGTTTGCATTTCGGGGTAATAACAATGAAATTTACTGCACTGAAGGTAGCATATCTAAATCCCTTTTCTTGAAAACCAAGGGGCACCAGCCCACTGAAGGAGTCACGCAACTTGTAAACGGAAGTGACCAGAGCATTCAGTTTTGGCGTGACAGTTTATTTTTCGTCTGGACATTGTCTCCAAGTGACATGTAAGACCGATATTCAGTAATGCTGTTTCATTTTAGCGTTGTTATAGCTCCGTGATTTAATTAAGAAGGGGCTCAAGTTTAATTTAATTGGTTTTCGAACCTGTTATATTTGTAATTAAAGAGACCAAAATAACTTCATTGATATCTGAACACGTCTACTGGGGAGTTAGCATATTTACTAACACCGGTTTGTTTGGTGGCGCGGATTAGAGAAGCAATCGGAAATTGATATAGACTGTCCACTTAAATATGGAGCGATGAAGATGACAGATGATAGTATAAAAAATGTATAGATATTGCTTTTAATAGAAAAATTGAAAAAAATTTCAACGATTAGTTCCTGTGATGAAGCGTCTATGGGCTTGGTCAGTGATTACGCTTATCGCATCAGCTTTTTTTAACGCGAGGATCAAATTTTTGATGTCAAAACCAGGTGGAAGTTGTTTGCCGCCGAGATAATGTTTGCTTGTCTAGCAATTATAGGTCACTTTCGAAAACTCCCATTTAAGGCGACGTCTGAGAAACAGAGTAATTCTTTCTCCATAGGGTATTAATCATTATAGGAAATGTTCCAAAACGAAATCGCGGTTTCCTATTCCGTTGTATTTATTTCTGCGTAGGTCTGTTGTATTTACATCAACAAAATAATTCTGCGATAATTTTTCTGTCGATTGCCTTATCAGTTAGATAATAATTATGACGTTTTGTTGCTTCTGTTACAGTGGAGGTTTGAGATGACACCATCAATCATAAATGTGATTATAAATGGGTTCTTCAGTTTTGTCATGATACCCTGCACACAGTATTGAATAATAAGTGTAAATAATTGATACTTAATATCAACTTGAAATTGCTGTTCCTTTTCACAGTAATTAATACAGACACTTTCGAAAAAAAGGATTGAGTACGATTCGGGGAAATCGTTAGGCGTTGATTTATTTAGATTAAAAAATAAAACTTTTTTCCTTTTCTCTTGATGTAACTTGTAATTGCAGCGGAAGGAAGAAAAATGTTGAGAATTATTTCCACGCAACGCATATGCATTTATAGAAAAGATATTCAAATAATTCTGTGAACCAAAAATTATTCCTAGAATAAGATTTTCTTTGTTACGTAGTTTTTGACCATAAACATCCTCGTAAGTTGAGCACAATTCCTTCTATTTATCATCATCGAAGATTTCTATTGGCCACCTCAAATAATGTCGGTTTATTACCGGAATTAGATGAACCTGTTGCTTACCTCAGAGTGCCGGCAAATACTACCACTTCAGTTATGATGGACGGAATTTCATTTGTTTACGAACCTGTACTAAAACCAATATGAATGGGATGAAACGAAGAAAATAACCCATGAAGTAATTTTGTTGGACATAAAGCGGTAGTTCCCCACTTTTAGATGTTTACCCAACCGACAAATCAGGAGCGATCAAACTGTATTTAAAGGGTGAGAAAAACTTCTCACGACATCAAAACCACTTCATACAATTAGATAAAGACCGAGCTGCGAAGACATATTAAAGAAGCCACAAGCTCACCTATAAATTGATAATGGAGATCTACAAGGTAAGGTTTCCGAGCACTTTAATTCTTGCTTGTTTATATTCCAATAACACTCTAGACTTTTAGGAACTTCTATAAATTCTTTTGATAAAATCATGATCACCAACAACCACTTTTTTTACATGTAATCAAAAGTGACTTCAAAACACAAAAAGTTGTAATGAATACTGCTGAAAAATTTTCATTGCTGAAAAATTCGTCCACTTGTTACTATCTTAGTTGATCATTTGTAAGATATACTTGCTGCTTTTTGTATGAGTTATCATAATACCGTTCTCCACAGACAAATGGAAATGAAGAAGCTAACATGTTCATACTTTCACTGTTAAGCAACAATTAGACAAAAAAACCGAAAATAGTTTTTGAAACAAACTGAAATAAACATAGTGATGTTCGTTTGAATCATGGGCGGCCGATTGGTGACTTTCACGGTTTTTTTTTTATTTTACTCTATCAACTACCACGGCGAAGTTTGAATTTTTTTCAGATTTCTTACTTCAGAAAATATACGTGTTTATGAAACAAAACCTAACAATAACGGTATTTCTCCCAGTTCCTTTTCGCTTTACTTGCAATGTTAGTACACCGTGGAAACTGCCGGGCGATTACATCAAACAGTAACGATGGCTTTGGTGACCTATCCCGAAAAGTTGATGAGGTGTTTGACTCGATCTTGAAGGAGGATTATAACCAACGGGAAAATTCTAGTCCCAATGGCATCTCAGAATCGGACACAGACAGTCAAGAAGGACAAGAGCTTTTCAGTGAATATGCCATTGGTGAATGGTCGGATGACGTCATTCCATCTATAGGAAGTGCCCCGCAGTGGAGACATAAGAGGTCCCCAGATCAAGTAGAGAAAGGCTGTTACACTGGAAATTATTTGACAATCACTTTGTCAGGTAATAGGCAGAGACGTTTCCCCATCTGTAAAAGCGTTACGTCTTGGGGTACCGCTTGTGCAAGTTCGATGAAAAACAACAACAATCAGAGAAAATGTAAGGGATCGCGTTACTTAACAGTAAATGGCACAGCATACCCTCAGATCTGCACATGCGCTTAGAAATCATATTTTGAGCCTCTTCAAAACTACCACTGTGTCAGGAACACAGCAACAATATTTATTATTACTATTAATTATAAGTAGAACCATTCAAAATTATTTAAGTATTTATCCATCTGTCAAGGAAAGAACGGAGAATTCTCCTATTGTAGTGATTTATTCTAGAGATGATGATCGGCAAATTCTTGTAGCAAGAATTTAGGATGAGTATTTAATTTTAGAGCCTCTATAAGTTATCGTTTGCATGTCAAGTTTTTCTTTTCCATTTCATTTCTAGAAATTTAATAGAGATATTTTGTCCACGTTTCGTGGAATAAGTTGCATGATATTTTATATGATATAACGACTTGTTGGTAATATTTATCATTGCAATATATTGTGTTATATATATATTTATATGTTGATAAACTTGTTCATTTTGAAAGATATTACTGACCTCCTCAAACAGATTGTTTGCGCGCAAGTTGTTCAACAAACTTTTTAAATACGTAGTTGTGAGATATTCATCTGTAAATTTTTTTGACCAATAAAGTATTTTATATTTTTTTAATTTCTGCTGTTCATCACTCTTCACTACTTACATCCCAATGAAAGAAGAAGTTTTTTTTATTTATTTATAACTGTATAAAAAGATAAGAAAAAAAAGGAGAACAGTTACCATTTAGCCACTGATAGAAGCCTAGGACCTTACTCCTCCGCCATCGAATGACATGGAAAATCAGGGCATAAAAAGAATAATAGTATAACTATTTGCTGACAAAAGCGAAACTTAATGAAACAGGAATAACTTGTCTCATCACTGAAACAAGATTTCAGCCTGGAGAGCTTCCGTACCGATGAGTGATTAACAGATAAACCGGAAAAAGTGGAACACCTTAGTGCCAACTGATTTTCAATTTCGTAAGAAAAT
The DNA here is from genome assembly GCF_964200805.1 of Pocillopora damicornis. NCBI lineage: Eukaryota > Metazoa > Cnidaria > Anthozoa > Scleractinia > Pocilloporidae > Pocillopora > Pocillopora damicornis. The sequence goes on along the minus strand of NC_142679.1, from coordinate 8,435,609 downwards.
GAAAATCACATTTCCTTTTCATTTTTTTAATTTGTTTAATTCCGCATTAAAAATCGTAAAGGAAAGTTTTCTCCCTAATTTAAAACAATAGTCTCTAATAATTTAATGTCGATTGATAAGTTTTAAGTTAAAACTACAGATTCATTCTTGATATATTTGTAGGACGAACTTCTAAATGACGTTCTGTACCTTTTTGCCCCATCAATTCATTAGCGACATAAAGACGATGTAAGTCGGGCGATACTGGGGTTCCATTTGAAACTTTCTCTTTTTTTTCTGATTCCTTAATGATAAAAATAGAAATAAAATTTTAAAAAAAGCGCCTAACGCTTCGTAAACTAAAACCGCTTGGATTTAGATATCCAGTCTTCATTGTAGTGACAAGCTCCTCCTAAGTATTTTCTTGCTTAAAGAGCTGCCGGCAGACAAAGTTAACTTCTTCTAACCCCGCCATTTAATTTTTTTTCAGCA